>NC_045775.1:32847065-33149021 GCF_008692025.1 Phocoena sinus
AGTTTATCTTTGCCTCTGTCTGGCTACTCTCTACCCCCCCACACCCCACTTCAGCAGCCCGGTTCCCGGGTACTTCCCCATCAGAATGGCCCTCTGGGGGCACTAACTCGACAGCAACCCATTTCAAACTTCTTTCACTTCCTCTGCATCATCCTGTGTTCCAGCCCTCAGGACTTTACTGCCAGCTGATCTGATAAACCAATCCAAGTTAGTAAATGAACAGATGCGAATGCTTTGTGAGAAGGAATGGTAGCTCTTTCCTAGGTAATCTTGTTGCATTCTATTAGGGATCTACTAGATAGAATTATTTTATTCAAATGAATGTCTCTAACAGTGAAAATTTCTGATCCTACATTGGCCGGAGGATAAATGCTTTGAATCCAGGGATGTTTTGGGCTTCTCAAATCACTTTCTAGACAACTGCCTATAACATACTTGCCCCTGATCACAAACACACTTCCATCACTTCAGCTGCTTTCCATCACTTCAGGACTTTTCTCCTTCCCTACATTCTCCTCCTCCTCCTGAAATTGGCTAGAAAGTTTCAGGTAGAGAGAAAATGGGATTCTCGTGAACCTTGGTCTATCCTGTTACTTACTATACACTCTTGGCTGCGCCGATCAAAGGACAATCACAAATGTAGACATAAAACACATAGGGTTCAAAACATAGTTGACAACAAAGAGAGCCTACAACAAACACTTGAGGCCTCATGGGCTGCGAGCAACTGTCTTCCAAGTTGAGTCAACACACTAGAAAAAGATGCCTAGTCTCATCTGTATTCTCAACTGCTTGTGAGGAAATCATGCCAGTAAGAGTAGTTTACCCTAGGAGTCTCCAGTTCAGAAAATGAGCTGCTTGATTTACAAACCCTATTGAGAACCTAATCATTGATTAGTTGTTTTCAAAATATGTGTTGTATATCTTTTGTGAAGTGTGTGTGTATGGTGTGTGTGTGTGCGCACGCACGTGCGTACGCATGTGCCCTTTGGCCTGCATGGGCCTGTGTGTGTGTATGTGTGTGTGTGTGCGTGTGAGAGGCTGAGGAGGGAGAGAGGGAGGCAGGAAGAGAGAGAAAAAGAGAGAGGACAGATGCAGACACATTCACACACAGGTATCTTTTGGAAGAGAAAAAAAGAAAACTGAAAATAATCCCACTGCACTTAATGAGGCCCCACTGGACTAGCCCTGAGTCTAAATCAGAGTCTCAGAGGCAAGACTCTGAAAGCTCACTTTCCCAGAACCCAGTCCATCTCAGTGGGTCAGACAGCACCTGACGTTTACTTCCACTAAATCTCAAGGACATCTCCAGGGGATAGACCTCCCTTTGTTCAGAGAGAAAATTGGAAGCAGCCAGTTCAGCAACCTACTGCCTTCGTTAGCATCAATTACCACTGAAAATTAGAACCTAAGTGATAGGGAGCTGAGGGAATGGATTCTGAAATCTAGGGAAAGTCAGGGAGAACACTTGCCACAAGAGGGAGCAGAAGAATTGGATCAGATGGGAGACCGTTTGGTAGAGGTTATGACAAGAGGTCTGACCATGAGGTATGGATGATACTGGAAGACGTTTTGACGAGACATTTATCCCTTAGAGGAAAAAAAAAAAAAGAGGATGGAAGGATCTGGAAGAAGTGAGATCTCAGCACCCTGATTCCTAAGTAGTTAGCAAACGTAAAGCAACAATTTTTAGAGAAAAGCAACATACATACATACAGCAAAAATATCAAGCATGCAAGATATGTGCTCCACCATCCTCTTTTAATTGTGTATTTCTTTTTCCAGATTTAATTTCTATTTCAATTTAGATCTTGTTTATTTCCACGCTGATGGGGCAGACTGCTTGCTTCTTACCTACATGCTTTTCTTCCTCTACCTGAAGTCATCACGGAGAAAGGGCCTCTGTTACTGAATTGCAACATGAAAATCAGATGGTACAGTCCTAAAATGCACTTACTTTGAGAAAAACCCATCCATGAGCTAAATGTATGCTTTGTACTTGCTTTAAAGGGGGAATGCAACTTCGTTGGATCTACAGAGCTTTTCTCACCATTTCTTTTGTCAAAGAAACAGATTAAGTACTTACAAGGAAGGAACTATGCGTTTACTTTGCAAGATAAATAAAAGTCTATTTTTATCTGATAAAAAACATCTTAAATATAGCTTGCTAACAAAATGCTGACGCTCTCCTGGAATATTTTATTTTCAACACATAATAAGTTTGAAAGAGCAATTAATGTAATTCCTGCAAATAGTCCTGTAGGTGTTACTGACTATACTTCACCTTCTTTTTGCAATTTCACCTTCCTTTTGTAATTTCATTTGGAGTTAAAGCACTGCTAGGGCTACGCATTTTTCTTCCCTTTCATGGTCAACAAAAGGGTTATCTAGTACTTAGTCTTAATCCAAAATGATACAGTAGAAACCATTAAATAGTAATGATAAAGTAAATAGGTAGACGGTAGGTAGGTAGACAGGTACACAGATAGATAGATAGAAAGCACAGCCTTCATATTCTTTTAATTTGTTACATTCCTCTTCCAGCCCTGCTAAGCTTTTAAGACAGAGTAAAGGAAGTCTGATTGTCATGGACACTTACATTCTTTGCTGTCCCTGCACAGCTCAGTAGTGAACAACAGTTTACCTCTGTCCAGTTTTTTTCTTTTTCCCTGGGAATTTATCATGCCATATGTAATAAGAGAACCAGTTTAGGGGGGAAAAATTAAGGCTCCTTTTTTAGTAGGTGGGAGAAATCATAGCTAAAGAGCCCTCAGATCCAAATGGAATCCTTCAAGCAGGCAGAGTCCCTAAAATGAAAACCATTTAAGAAAACACATACTGCTTCTGATGAAATAAGTGGATCTTTCCCCACCTTCTCACTCTCAAGGCCCCAAAGATGGAGCGAGCTAGCTCTCTCTTCCTTCCTCCTTTTTTTCACGCGAGACTAACCTCACAATTAAGCAAGTTTAGCAAACCCATAGAGGTAAATTCAAGCAACACAGGATCTGAAAGAGGAGCCTCAAAGCAATCATTCCTATTCCAGCTTTGTTTTCTTTTCTGAAATGAATGAAACATCTAAATACATTTTCCTCCCTCTTTTCCTGACTTGCTGCACAAGTAGCTCTGAAAAAGAGAAAATGTGCGAGTGAGTGAGTGTGTGTGTGTGTGTGTGTGTGTGTGTATGTTGGGGAGTGTGGGTGGGAGGTATGCTTTCAGAATCCCCTCCTGGTTGCACCCCATTTCCCTTAGGAAATCTTCACACAGATGCTAGACTGTGGATGTTCAGTTGCTCCTATTTGGAGAGACCCAAGCTATGCCTTTAACCAGATCTGATCAGACTCTCCACCTACTCTACTAGCTCCTCCATGATAGGGATGCCTGTACTGTCTTTACATCCGTCATTTTTTAAAAAGCTTCTTCCACTTCACCTCCTACTGATATCCCTTTTTTTTTTTTTCTTTTTTTAGTCTTTACACCTCCAGCAGGACAAAGTTTGTATTGTTATATTCACAACCACTAGTGGCTGACTAGCAGCAGACAGCGCCAGCAAGGGAGCCAGGCAAAGAGGGGTTAAACAAATACCTAGTGCAAAGCAGGACTTTCTTTCCAGCGACTGCGGACACCAAGCACATTGCTTTTTTCACAAAATTCTTTGTTAAATTTGATCACTCTGCTCCCAACCCAACCACTGCCACTTTGTCTGGAGAGGGAAATATGAATTGCCGGCCCAAGCCATTCATCAGTCAACACAATCCATAAGGGAAGGGGGAATTGAAAAACCACGGAGGCACACATACTATATTTTTAAAAGCATCGCCTGGGTGGATTTGGTTTCTGTAGCCTACCGTCCACCCATAAGACCTCCCTCTTCTTCATTAAGGAGGATCCAAGAAGGATATCCTCACGTCTCAGAACACAGACCATTTCCCCAAGAGCCAGCGAAGCTCCGGAGGCAGACAATGCAGCTGCAAAGTTCCCTTCGAATGTCCTGGGGAAAGATGCCTCTGCGCGCAGGATCCCCAACGCACACTCGGGCTGGGTGCCCAGAGACTGGGACCCTGCTGCCCACTCCCCCGCCGCTTCTCTCCCTTGCCTGTCCCCCCGCCCCGGCCACACCTCCCTCCTCTCCGCAGTCGATGCTGAAGGAGCACCCAGGGCTGGCCGGAAAAGAGGAGACTCGCGAGTGTGGCCTTGGGGAAGACCCCAGGGATTACCGGGAGGAGGGGTGACCGCGGAGCAGAGCCCAGTGGGTGGGGACGCCTGGATCCCCAGCAGCGTTGCATTCCGGGTGGACTTCGCTCTTCGCGCCCTGAATCCTTAAGCCCAGCGCGGTGCAGGGTGCAGCATCTCTCCTCAGCAGCCCTTTCTTGCTCCGGCAGCCGGCACTGGCAGGCGGGCACCCTCAACGCCCAGACGCACCAGCCAGAGCAATTTCACTCCCCGAGAAGCGCGGACACCCCCAGAAAATGGGTGGGGACACACACAGACACACGCAATTTAGGACCTGGTCCTTTGCCAAAGCGGAGGGAAGTGTAGCCTTCTGAACAAATGGAAAACAGTTGGCGGTATCTGACCAAATCCTTTCTGCTGCCCTTCCGAAGATCCTACCTGGTTTGGGGGAGTGCGGCTGGATCCTTCCCCCGTTCCTCCACGTTAGTAGGAAAGACGGCGCACTCCCTCCCTTTAAATAGCTCCCGAGCTGGGAAAGGTCGCTCCCATCTTCGGGGGGAAGCACAAAGCGGGCGGCGGCGGGCAAGCTCCCGTGCAGCGCCGGCGCGAGCAGGAGCGTCGGCGGCGGCAGGCAGCCGGTGCGCGCGGGCGGGAGGCAGCGCGGAGGCCGGGAGGCTGGGAAGGCCGGGGCCCGGGCGGCGCGCGCGCTCCGCTCCCCTCCCTCCCTTCCTCCCGCGCACACTCGCCCGCCAGCCCGCCGCCCGCAGCCTCGCACTCGCTCTCACGCGCGCTCCGCCCCGCCGCCGCCGGCGCCCCGGCCCCCCGCGCGCCCCCACCCCGGCGGCCTCGGCCACCGCGGGCGAGAGGAGCCGGCGCGTTTCTGGAGCTCCGGGCGGGCGGGCAGCAATTCCAGCCTCCCAGCCTCGGCCGCTGAGAAGGTTTTTCGACGTCCTCCCGGCTCTCGGCCCCGCAGTGCGTCCCGGCCGCACGCTAGCGCTTTCCCCGGCGCCCAGCCCTTGAAGTACACGCGCAGACCGACGCTGCAACTTTTCTTTGCCACCTTCCTCCCCTCACCCACAGACAGAACCGCCACCCCGGCTCGCCCACCCGTTTCTCACCTCTGAAATTGTTCAGCCAGATATATCTTTCTTCCTCCACTTTCTATCCCCCCGCTAAAGGAAGCTTTCCTTTAGCAGAGGGATTCGGGGATGTATCGATGATTTTCTCTGAAATCCTCACTCCGTGTTTTTCCTACTTACCAGACCTACACAGCAATACGCTGGCTAGGAGCTGCTGACACAAGCAGATAAGGATTGCGGGCGGGGGGGGGGGGGGTGTTGTTAATTCCCCAGCCAAGAACTCCAAAAGATTCTCCCTTTTGGTATTTCCCTCAAAGATTGCAGCTCACTTGGGAATAAAGACCAAGAGGCTGCTTAATGTGAAAGCCCTGCAGCTTTTAAAACTACAGAGAAGAGTAAAAGCTGAGCATTAAGGTTAAGTTGGGAAAGATCTAATGCAGCAATCGACGAACCATTCATTGCCCTTTCCAAGAGAAGCATTATCATTGCCAATACATCACTTCGCCATAATTAATAAAGGAGCATTGCATCAGGCCCTTGCTCTCTTGACAGCTCATTCATCCTTACAAATCCTTAATGACTTGGCAGGATGAAAGGCTAGACCCGCTGTGGAGTTCACATCAGACACACCTGGGAAGCTAGTTAAAAATGCGGATTGTAGCGTCCTATCTTGAGACTCTGACGCAGCTCTCAAGGTGGACTCCAAGTTTGTATTTTTAAAGCACGAGTTGATGTTCGCCCCTGGTGTGGTTTGCTAAAGTGTGGGGCATCAGGGGCAGCTATGTGGAGGGTGAGAGTGGGAGGGAGACCAAAGTACTAGACAGAAAGTTAAGTTTCTTAATAGAGTTTTCCCCCGTACTTACAGCACAGATCTGGGCAGCCAGGCCACAGGAAAAGAGAGATTCGGACTCCAGGAATCCCACTGTTTGACTATGAGGCAAAGAGCAGGGGGATGGGAAAAGTAGCCCTCCTCTGCCTCTTTGCCAGTGGCTCTCAACCTCTGACTGCACCTCAGAATCTTCTGGGGAGCTTTTAAAAATCCCAGCGCTTAGGCCACACCCCAGACAGAGTAGCTTGGAATCTCTGGGGGTGGGACCTGGGCATCAGTAATTATTTTTAAGTTTCCCTGGTTGGTGCCTATGTGTAACCAAAGCTGAGAACCATGTTCTTGGCCAATGCTCCTCAAACATGAATGCATATATGAATCACCTGGAGATTGCAGTTTCTGAAACAGGCCTGTTATCTGCATTTCTAGCAAACTCACAAGTGATGGTGATGCTTTCTGAATGAGAACTGCTCTTTAATGAGCAGGGGCTTGGTACATCATCCTAGTGGTTGTGGACACAGCTTGACGGAGGAAACTCTGAGCTTCTTCTTGTCTTGTATATTCCCAGGAATCATTCTTCCCTAAGAATATTTTCCTTTCCTCTGCGATGAATTAAACTTTCTTGGAAGCCACTCTCCATGCAAACTTTTTGTTAGACTGCACTGACTAATGGGTGTAACAGAATGACATGAGGGGAGACGCCGGTCACCACCTCTCTGTTAGCGTATGTCCTCAGCCAAAAATTACATACGGTCCTGACTTCAAGAGAGTGTGAGAGGCAGACATTTGGCTTACACTCAAGGAAAGGGGCTTGGAGAGACAAGTGGCTGCTTTGTAAATGACATTGAGAAAAGCATATAACTAAAGACTCCACCCATAGGAAATAGGACAAAGCTAACTGAAGGGATTGAATGGAAGAGCTAAATGAAAATGTGAGTGGACTACATCTCATTGGAATGGATTTTGTAGAAAGGGTGAGGCCTGTTATTGCTATTATGGACCACTTAGTGAAAGCACAGATTTTCTTGAAAGTGTAAGCATGCTTGTGACATGGAGTGATAAAAGCCCTGTTCTTAAATGTCTATATTTCAGTGGTGCCCCAAATCCATCTTGTCGGCAGCAGAGAAGGCATTAAGATGACATCTTGGTTTTCTTTATTCCTCTTTCTTTCCAATTTAGACAGATATTTAGGTTAATTTGGATATTTGAGGAAAACAAACTACATGAAGTAGTTTTCTCTATTACCTAGAACCATTAAAAGGTAGGCTAGTACCTAGCAATTTGGCACCATTTTTTATTTGGCTTAATTTCTGACCCCCTAATTTTTTTTCCTTTCATTTCTCATTAAAGGCATTTTTATAAGGGTTCCAGGGCCCCGAGGGAAATCAAACCCTTTGCTCCCTCCTAAATGTCATACATGACTGGATTCTTATTACAAGAATTATCAAAGGCTACATCACTGGCACAAAGCTCTAGGTAAGGGAACAGGCTGCTACAGGCTCTGACTTCGGAAAGAAAAAATATTGTATGTAGGAAGGTGGTGATTTACATTCCAATGGCAACACTATTCCCTAATTCATTCTTGCATATTGATTGCCATTCTTTCCTTTGGACTTAAGAATCAGTTATGGGCCTCCACTGTTATCTAGCCAAAGCAGTTGGCATGACCATTTTGCAGACTCCACAGGGAAATCACTAAGAGTTGATATATTCTAAAGGTGCTTCAGATTTTCATGAACTATTTCCCTGGAAACCTTCAGGGGATCTTTTAGCAAACTCATTTTCAAACCAAATGAAAATATTGTGAATTAGGCCAGTCTACAGAAAAATTAGACATGTGATCGGGGGTACCCCAAATTTTACTTTTAATATTGTATTAAAACAGTCAACACTTTTCATCAAGTACTTCGTTGTAATTCCTTTCACTTTTACAGTACTTTGAATTACTTAGGTCAGAGGTACCATCGTTGTTTTTTTTGTTTCTTCACTTCTTGGAGCTCCTTCAGTGTGTTAATATAGCTCTAGTTTATTCCCACCTCATTTCCTACTCTGCCCGTCTTCACCACTCACCTATCTGCTCCTTCATGGGTTCAGTCTGATACTGATTTCTACATAAGAAAAAAGCATTATAGCATCTGCAGCCTGGCCAGCAAGAGAGTGGAGCTTAGCATTAGCTATTTTCCCATACCCAGGAACCTCAGGGGAACCGCTGGACCAGGTTTTGTTTGCTGCTGATTGGATCCTGGGTTTGCTTCAAGCGTGACTGTGGGGATTCTTGGTGACTTCTAAGTGCTACCGTTCCTCCTCCCTGTGGTCTTGTTCCTGAAATTAAATTTTTGCTTTTCTGTTTTGTTTTGACCAGTTGAACCCCACGTAGTCAGTGGCCCTGCTGGTGGGTGGAATCAGCCTTCCCGGTAGACTCAAAGTTATAACCCACCCTTCCTCAGTGCTCCGTCACTGTAAAGTCACCCACTTCCTCTGAATTTGTCACAGTCTTTGGACACCAGAGGTCTTCACTTCTGCATTTGAGGAACTTATAGTCAACAGTTGGGCTTGTGCAAAATCCTGACACTTTCATTTTCCATTTCTTCCCCTTAGAACATTGAGGACATTAGTTTGTACCCCAAAACCTTATCAATGGTGAGGTTACCAGTCAGTAACTCAATGGCAGAATCATTATCTAGATCAACTGGTGGGTCAGAAAAGAACAGAGACTGGCTAAGAATTAAGGCTTTGGAGTCATACTGTCTGGGTTTGAATCTCACCTCTGGCTGTATGACCTTGGGAAGTTTTTTAACCTTTGTGTGTCACAATACCTTTGTCTGGAAAACCTAGATCACAAATCGCCTTCAAGAAATTATGAAAAGTATAAAATGTATATAATGTGCTTGACATAGTTCCTGATCATAGTAATTACTCAATGTTGTCGTTATTATTGGTAAATTTCCATAAAAATGATACCCATAAAGTAAAAAATATTCTATGTAATTGGGTTCAACATAATCAGGCCATGTCATCACTAATAATGATTATGCTAAGGTTTTTGTTATGCAGAATTCTATACAATGAGTAATCCAGGAAAGTGGATGCCCCTACAGTACGAGAGTACTTTCCCTCTCTGTAATGAAAGAAGTTGCTTGTGCACTTTCTGATTTTGTAAGTACAGAGTGTGGTTATGTGATCAATAAAGGGGGTACCGCATTCTTGCTGGATCACAGTATTTCTTTTCCTATATGTTCCTCTTTTCCTATGATCCCCTCTCTATTATAATCTGAGGGTTTAATTTCCAATAGAGCCATTTTAACCAAATTCCACTCCGAGGAAGATTTTGTTTGTCACATTAGTTTTCTTAACAGGGGACCTTATCTAGAGGACAGAAACTTTTTTACTAAGTTTGCACAAACTCAACATTGATTCAAGGACTCCATCAATAGGGATTCAAGACGAAGTCCCTGGGGTCCTCTGTACCAGGAAGCTGTTCCCCACAATCCAGTTCTGAAGCAACGTCCCTGAGAGATTGTACTTTAGGTTTTTCAGTAAATCTCTTTTCTTTGGCATTGTCTATGATATATAGCTCTCTCACTGCATCTTCAGTTGCTGGTCACTGATTAGAATCTCTGAGAACTGCCAGTGTTTCAGTGGTGACCACAGTGCCCGGAGAGTCGCCCTTGAAAATGGTCATAACCAAGGTACCTAAGGGGAAAATGGACTGAATTTATGGATGTCTTAATCCATGGTTTTAACGCTGCTGATTCTGCTACCACTGGAAGTGTCTGGAAGTAATGAAACTATATGCTCTTGTTTCTTTAAAAATTCAGAATCTTACATAGCGTGACCTAAAGAGTCCATAGCAATTACGAGTCAGAAAAGTTCAGAAACTACATACTATTTTCCCTTTCTTTTAAAATGTTATCCTGTCACACAAAAGTCTTAGCCACCTTTGGATTTGTTTAAGAATTTCTGAGTGTAGACCCCAAAAAATGTTAGTTGTGTAGATATTAAAATTCTTTATTAAAATTGTTTGACATCTACAACCTAAATTTTAGATAAGAAATCCTTATGAGCTAAGGAGGGAATTATGATTACCCTCATTTTACAAGTTGAGAAAGTACAGAGAGATTTGCCCAATACTAGCTGCACATAAATATCAGTTGTGTTGTTTCAAAATTATACTGAAGCCCAGGTCCACTCTTGGAGATTTTGTTCCCACTGGTCTGAAGTGGAATATGGGTGCTGGCATTTTTTTAAGTTCCCTGGTTGGTTCTAGGTTCAGCCAGAGCTGAGAACCATGGGCCTAGGATCAAATAGCGAATTAGTGGTAAAGACGAGCGAAAAAAGTCCCCTTACATCTGCCATAATGCCGTTTCTATTCTGCTGCTGCGTCGAACATTGGTATTTAACAGAATATAAAAATGGGGATGCCTCTTGGAAATTTAAGGGAACTTAGAAATGTTTAAGGACCTTTTTTGAGTCTCTAAGAGACACAGGTGGATATTGTAATTGACCTGACAAAGATAGATGAGCAGATTGGAACAGATGATCAAGAAAGCCAACTCCAAGACTGCAGGGCCTCTGTCTCTCTTTTTGAACTGTCAGACCCCAGCATCTAGAGCAGTTTTTGGTTCATAGTAGATGAATTAATAAAACACATACTGTCCCCTATAGGGGGACTGGCCTATGTAGACCATAGATGGATTGGGGTTATAGGGTAAACACTCTGGCCCCTGTCCAGTGCAAATTGCAACTTAATAGCTATCATCTCCTCCTAGCTGCAGTGCAGGCTGTAGTTAGCAACTGACATGGTCACCATATCCACACCCACAGTCCTGCCTGGCCACCTGCTCTGTGATGACAGATTGTCTGTGACATTGCAGGAGACCTGACTACAAGAGATGGCAATCTGACTGAGCCTCAGGCTTGCGCCTGTAAGCTGACCCCTTGTCAGTTATCTCAGCAATTAATTACTTATAAGCTCTTGTTTGATCCAGTTTGTAAGCATGTCAGAGAATCTCTTATTTCCTGTTATCTTTAGGCATGTATTGTGTAGATACTGACTTATATTTTCTTTTTCAAAAATCAAGGAATCAGTGAAGTTGCTGAGAGGTTCAAAATCAGTCATTAGGCAACTCTAATTAAAAGCAAAAAGCAGATTATGACCCATGCATTGCTCTCTTTTGAGATGAACAATGATAGATGTGAAGCCTAAAAATGATACTTGAAATAAGCATTTTTTGTCTTCCTGTTTCTTTTGTCAAAAAAAAATTTCTAAATGTATATATTGCTCAAGGAAAGGCAGATTTTAGACAAAATTATTCAACACAGCAAATGCCTACCTAACTCATACTAAATGATCAATAAGTATGTGTTGCTCTTCCCTGGTGGCGCAGTGGTTGAGAGTCTGCCTGCTGATGCAGGGGGCATGCGTTCGTGCCCCGGTCCGGGAAGATCCCACATGCAGCGGAGAGGTAGGCCCATGAGCCATGGCCGCTGAGCCTGCGCGTCCGGAGCCTGTGCTCCGCAACGGGAGAGGCCACAACAGTGAGAGGCCCGCGTACCGAAAAAAAAAAAAAAAAAAGTATGTGTTGAATAAATGATGCAAATTCGTGGAACATGCCTAATTATAGGGCAGTCATTTAAAGAAAATTTCATAGCAGATTTTTAAATAATTCAGGCAAAATTTAGCAAGTGACTACTCCATTCACCACCATGAACCAAGTCCTGTGGTGACTAAAAATGGCTTAGACACCACCCATGACCTCTACGAATTTAGTAGCTAGAATTTGACTCGAGATTTTTGAGCACGCGAGCCCTATAGCCAGACACACACTTTATGAAGAGGCATCTTGAGTGTATGACATGTAAGAGTGGGCGTGGTCAGGAATAAAGAGACCAGCAAGGAGTTGGTCACAGTCACCCCACAGAAGGCCAGGTGAGAGGACTCTAAACAACGACTGGAGAAGAAAGGGAAGAAAATAGTAATTTTTGCTTTGGCTTAATTCTTGTCAGAGTCTTTTTTTTTTCATGTATGATCTCAATTTTGTTTCACTGATGTCTTAAATATTAATACACTGAGCACAGGAAAAAAAAGCTCAGAAAGGCATATATCAAAATGTTAACAATAATTATCACTAGGTACTGTGCTTCCAGGAGAATTTTATTTTCTTTGTGTGTCTGTGTTTTTGTGTCCTTCCCAATTTTTCAACAATTACTTTTGTAATTGAAAGCAAAAGTATGCCAACTGGACAAATGAAAAAGGAGAGAAAAGGACACTCATGTCAGTTGCTGATCCTAACGTGAGAATGCCCACAAGTCTATTTCCAAATGACATAGTAAACATCATCCTCCTTGAAAATCAAATTATAAAAGGCAGGCTAGCATTTGGGAAAATAAAGACCAATTCAGAAGACAGAGCAGCGGCGTGTTCCCTGCAGAATTAGAATAGAGGCAGATCCTCATTTCAGACGATTCCCAAGTCCAGAGTGGGTTCACCACATCAGTGTGTGCCCAGCAGAAAGCAAAAGACCGGAGGAGCCTCACACACCACTCAAGAAGCCCATCAGAAAGGAGAGGCTCAGAAAGGAAAGACTCTTGAATCAAGCAGCACTCTCCCTGGCACTCAGGGCTCCCCACCCCCATATCTCTCTTAAGCTAAATTCGCACCCACCCAGCCCAGTATTTAAAAAAACAACAACAACAACACACTGGGTTTTCATTTTCAGAGGACTCATCATGGATGGTTTCCATTGGAACACATCTGACTTCTATAAGGCTGTGAGTCTTCTGGGAAGAAACACTCCTTAAAGGGTAGCCTGCTCAAGTGGGTAGGGGGCAGGGTAGCCTTCTCCAGCAGGCAGGGGGAACATTTCATCACTGAGGAGCTGCACAGGGATGAGAAAGAGCAGAGGACCCTTAGTTGGTTTTAGTATTGTGTTTAAGCTCTCTACAGACTATGCACCCCCTTATTCCCTGCAACTTAAATTGACTCTTCCCACTGCCTAGTCCCCTGGAGGTGTGGCTGCCTTTTAAAATAGGTTGTAGAAAGCTGAGAATATCTGGTAGTCTTTCTAAGACACATAGAGCTGAACTGTAACCAGGGATCTGGTGAAAAGATTCTCTCTCCTACATGTACCGCATCCTCTCCACAAGAAAATCTCCAGACATTTAAATCCATGGTGTGGGAAGGCCAAAGGGAGCCAATTTTGATGAAGTAGGGACTTAGCCTCTTGTTTCCCCTAACTACAGCTGCTTTTAATATTATTTTAGAAATATACAGAATCAGTGAAGGGAATCAGAATGGAATCATTACATTTAATCAATTTTTTGTCTTTTGATTTTATATATATATTCTAAAGAGCATTGTTTTGCTCAAAACAGTCTTATTTGTTGGCTAACAAATATCAATAGAAAGATAAAATCATTGGTTTGATTTTTCGTATGTATTTCTGATATCCCTTGTGACCCACCCTTGATCTGACACAAACTAGAAAATTGTATCTATGTCATTATGAGAAATCTAGTGTTAATTTAACACTAAAACACTACTTATTGTAAGATTTATTTTTGAAATGGAAAGCATACGCTAGGCTTTTCGATCTTTAGCTCCTTGTTTTAAGGTGAAATGTTTTTATTTTGTTTAAAAAATTTTAAAACATTTAATTATTAATTAAAATTAAATAATTTAAAATAAATTTATTTAAATAAATCAAATACAATGTTATTTATATGTAAATAGTAATGTTAGAAAAATACCTAATGAATTTCCTGACAAGTTTGGAAACTTCTTTCCTTCTTCTGTGAGAGACAGTGTCTTATGATCAGAGCAGATATGAACTTGAATTTTATGGAAGCGGGCTTGAGTTTTCGTACTTACCTGCTAGCTATACAATCATAGATAAAAGTTTTTTATTCATTCACTCACTTATTTGAGTATTGTAAAGTTCCCATTAAGCGGGGTACTGAATTAGACAGAAAGGGGTCATCAGTGCACACATGAACAAATGGGGCTTCCATCTTGGGGGGAAAAAAGAGATATTTACAAAATTACACAATTTTCTAACAGAGGGAGCTGACCTTTTTTTTTAGGAGAGTCTGTTCAGCTCTAAAATACGGCTAGGAGCTGGCTAGGAGCAGAGGAGGGTAAATTCAGTTTAGTTCTGGACAGAAGAAGCTTCAGGTGCAAAGGCCCTGTGGTGAGAAGGCGCAGTCTAGGTACTCTAAGTAGGTCAGAGGGTGTAAAGCCCAGAAAGTGAGGAAGAGAGGGGTGTTAGCAGGGGCTAGAGGGTAGGCAGGGCCATGCAGTGCTGTAGGGTTTGGTATTTGGTCTCACTCTTAAGATCAAGATAACTCATCTGTGCATTCTGAGGACTTGCCTTAGTTTCTTCCGGAACAATTAGCCTTGCAGTTACTAACTTCTCCTCACTTTCCGACTCTCCTTGCTCACACATGGTTTACCAGAATTCCTTCCACGTTTGGTATTAAGGGAGAGACTTCATTTGTTAAGTCATGTATTCCTGAGACGATTTCATTTAACACCATTGTGCCTTATCAGGGTTCTCCTACATGATTATCAAAAATCACTACAATGTCCAAAATTCCCTACCAGTTGGCTGTTCAGCTTATTCAGTGGAATCCTGATCTTTTTATGCCCACATATCTTCCAGATATGTTCTTCTAAATTACTCTCATGTAGTAATAGATAAGAAGAAATGTCAATAGCCAAAGGGAATAAAAATGCACTGGCTCAATTCTGGAAGGAGACAATGCACTTCATAACTTTGAAACACTCCTATATCCTCACCTGTTTATTTGCAGTGAACATTTCCGCATTGTGGTATACAGACAAATTGGTGATTATGCCCAGTAAGCTACCCATTCTGTAATGAGTTGTAAGACAGTATTCAGCTAGTTCCTCCTTTTTGAGGTCAAGAGAGGAGGCTCCCAAAAGAATTGCTTTAAAAATTGTAAAAAAGCAAGACCGGCATCTGATTTCCCAGTCTTAGCCTTCAGTTTACTTCTGAAGCATGTACTCCTTGAGTGGGGGAAAGAGCACGGGGAGAAATGGGATGGAGTGGTCTCAGAAGTGGGACTTTAGTGGGGAAAGGAGATAGGGACAGCAGACCTCCCAAGGACTCAGAACAGGAGACGGATTTTGTTGTGAAGCCGTCATTGTGGGGGTAGGGGGAGGAATCAACCTAAAATAATAGTCCTCCAGTCACACAGAAGTTCCTCAAAGCTTGGAGTAAAAGGTTCTACCCCAGGAGGACAGTGGCAGACTCTACCTAAAGATCCTGAGCAGGTAACCAACAAGATGGGTCAGCAGTATGAAGGAGCTGCAACCCTGCCACAAGAGTGGTTACCTCCACTCCTGCCTGCCAGATCACAACAGGAGTATAAAGGAAGGAGGGCGAGAAGAAGGTAGACCATATCCCCTTCCTCTTCAAGTCTCTCAAACAGTGGTTCTCGACTAAGGTGTTACTGCTACTTGGGGGAAACCTGGAAATGCATTGGGATGCCTTGTCACAATAATATGGACACCGCAGTGGACATTTATGGGGCTGGACCAAGGATGCAACGTTATCTTGCAATGTGTGAGATGGCCCCATACGATGAATATTTGTCCTTCATTCCACATATTTTTCAAATGTTCTACAGGACACTATTATCCAAGCCTAGCGCCTTACTCAGTTTTTACATACGAACCAAGTATTTTTTGCACGTTTTAACATATGTTGATTGTTCCAGGAATGTAACTACTGTGTATATTGAGAAAAGATTATACTTTGTTTCATTTGGAATTTAACAAGAGCTAGTCACCATTTTGGAAAATCACTTCACTGATGCCAGTTACTTGATAATCAGCCTTTGCAGCTGTTGCCCTTAGGAGAGGGGGCGCTACTTAATGGGACAGGCATCTGCTGTTCCATTGTATCTTCTAGGGTGAAAATTGAGTTCATAAATTGAACAACTTATTGATTTATTAGAAAATATTGGCAGATACTAGAGTTATAGTATGCAGAACTTGAAAAAATTATTCAGGAAATAGGTTATATTATCAATTTTATTTCAGTATGTTGGAAAAATTGCTACAATGTATTTTTATAAAAGGGGAAAGATGGGTCTGAAGGAATTGATAACCTCTCCAAGTTTGTTACTCTCTAAGACTTACAAATGCAGCCTGCTGTGTCAAGGGCAAGAGTTGGGAGAGAAATTTAAATCAATTATGATTATCAGATTGAAATTTAAAAATGAAAGGGAATGAGTCAATTACAAGAGGCTCTTTCAATAACTAAAACTGAAAATTTGCTGGACTGATATGCCCTTCAGGAAGCCACTGTAGGGAGGAGCTTCCCCAGAGCCCCACTGGAGGCTCTCCTTGGAAAATGACTCAAGGGTCTTTTCTGCAGCTATTATATCCAATTGGATGGTCGTCTACCTGCCACATAATTGAAGAGTGGAAAGAATATGTAGTTCCAGTTCTGCTACTAACTAGTTGCTGGTAAACTCACTACCACTGTAATCAAGCAGGACCCTATGAGGCCTTCCCAGAATAGACACCCGCCACCATGTCCTCCACTTGCCTTTTGTCTGTAAGAAAACCTTAGTCAAAGAATAAGTTTAATCAGAGAAGTGAGAAAATACAGAAAGAAAGGAAAACAGTCAAGTAAGACAAAATAAAAATACTTTAACCATTCAATTCAAGGACCTCTAGTTCTTCCTCAAGGGCTCTAGATACTACTCTGAGCCACGTCCTTCAAGCTGTTTTGCAGATACTGAAACCCTCACCAGGTGGAAGAAGTTAACTGGATGCTGCCCACGAGCATGGACACCCCGGACCAGTTGGAACCAGAAGGTTGATGATGCTGACTCCCACTGACCTCACCACCAGCCAATCAGAAGAATGTCCACGAGCTGATCACGCTCTGCTCATTGAACACCATAAGGCTTCTCACGTGGGAGACACAGTTTTGAGGGCATTTGCCTGCTGCAGCCCCCTTTGCCTGGCAATGCAATACAGTATTCTTTCCTATTTCACCCAAAACTCTGTCTCTGAGTTTCTATTTGGCACCGATAAATAGAGGCCGAGTTTCGTCAATAACACTCTGAGCCTTCCTTCCCTTGCAAATGGAGGGTGCTAAGAACTTGTCCGTTCTTTCAATATTACTGTGAGAATAATTTTGTACAATAAGTATAAAATGTTCTGTAATAAAAAGAAATACGATTCTATACCTTCTTGCATTCCATGGCACTGAGACCCATGCGGGGCATGTAGGACTATCTAATAGTTCATGCTAGTGGTTGCATGTATCCGCACCCTTCCCGCCCCACCCCAAGGAGCACAGATGCTGAAAGTTTTGACTTGGTCTCCATATCTCCAATGGTTTATGCTTAATTTCTCCATTCACATGTATTATGTACCTGGAAAAAAAAGCTATTTATGATTACTTAACATCATTAACTTATTTCTAAATGGCCCAAGAGAGCATTAAATATAATAGTGTCTAGGTATTGAGATTAATCATAGATTTTATAGGAATTGGTGGCCGAAAAACAAAATATGCAGAGAAAGAAAGAAGCAGGATAAGTGTTTTAAAAGGTGAATTAGGGCTTCCCTGGTGGCGCAGTGGTTGAGAGTCCGCCTGCCAATGCAGGGGACACGGGTTCGTGCCCAGGTCCGGGAAGATCCCACATGCCGCGGAGCGGCTGGGCCTGTGAGCCATGGCCGCTGAGCCTGCGCGTCCGGAGCCTGTGCTCCGCAACGGGAGAGGCCACAACAGTGAGAGGCCCGCATACCGCAAAAAAAAAAAGAAAAAAAAATGGTGAATTAATTTGAAAGTGAAATCCCACCTGGTGCACACCAGGAGAGAAGCTAATTAAATCCTCTGAAAGGAGCAGAGTGGATCCCCACGGCTGGCCGGAGGCTGAGCTGATTAGAACACAATGTTTATCCTGTCCCTTAAAGTATCTATCTGACCCTCAGGAGGGTCAATTTCAACTTTTCAGCTTTTTCAATTGTTCATCTTCAATTTTCACCTGTCCAAAGGCTCCACTGTTAACCCCCAGCTGCCCATCTTGAAAAAGTCTCCTTCTGTATAAGCTGAGATTGTGGTGGGGATTGATGGAAACTCAGTCTCCGTGCTAAAGGAACAACTCAGTATGAAAGGGTTTGCCCTATAGATCACACGGTAGCACTGCCCTCCTAAACAAGGGGGTGATGGTGCTATTAAGTACTACTACGTATGGCCGGAGGGAGGACAAAAGTCTAAATTGTTTCATTCACTTTTCTAAAATATCTTTCTCCTCTTAATTGAAAACATTGCTGGCTGCTGTCTTTGTCTCTATTTTCTCCTACAGAATGATGATTCGCTACCGTTTTGCTCTTTTGAGGCAACTTCTGCCTTAACTAAAAGAAGAGACGTATAATATCTCTTTGCATTTGACATTCACATAAATAACTTCTGTCCTTGTTATTCCCTTCAGAATGCTGTCCACTTTAATTAAATCCTGATTAATTTTCGGTTTTTTCTCCAGAGAAAACAACAGTGGTTTTCTGTGGATTCACTAGTATCTATGTTCATTATCTTTATCTGTTACACTAAATGATATTGAATTTTTATGGCTCTTACCTTTGTAATCTTCACAAAGTAATTTTTTTTTTTTTTTTTGCGGTACGCGGGCCTCTCGCTGATGTGGCCTCTCCCGTTACGGAGCACAGGCTCCGGACACGCAGGCTCAGCGGCCATGGCTCACGGGCCCAGCCGCTCCGCGGCATGTGGGATCCCTCCGGACCGGGGCACGAACCCGTGTCCCCCGCATTGGCAGGCGGACCCTCAACGACTGCGCCACCAGGGAAGCCCCACAAAGTAATTTTTGATAACAAAATTTGAATACTTTTTCATATGTGACTTATGATTGTGCAAAAATTAATTACTCTTAAGTATGGATATAACTATAAGCAAATTGCTTCAGCTTCCTCAAACTCAGGGTGATTATCTGTAAAATGGGGATGTGGAACAGATTTCTGTCTCTTCCCCCAATTAAAACATTGAGATTCCATGATATAAAGTCTCAGTAGTTACTCATGGTTTCAAAGTTCACTTCCCATTATTTGATCTACATTGTATCTAAGAGAGGTGATATGTAATTATTAACTTTCCCTTCCATGATTGGAAATTCTCTTGTGTTCAAAATATAGTCATTCATTTTCCTTGGAAAGATAACTTTGAGATAACACGAACTCTAGTGGCACTTACGTTTTAAAAAATAAGTGGTATTTATGTATTTTTTTTACTATTATTGCTTTTTATAGAAATAGGCTCTTTCCTATTCATCTAAACAGTTAGTTTTAAAATCAACAAACACCCAATTATTTTGATTATGAAGACTTTTCATGTCTTTCCACATGCTTCTTAGCCCCTTCTGAAACAGAAAGGGCTTGTAGGTAATCATAATTTTCTATTTTTAATTTCTTCTTAATTAAGAGTAGCTCTACTGTATTTTGTGTATTCCCAGTGTACATAAATCTTTTGTATGCAATAATCTATGTTTAAATACTTTCTTCACTTTTTATTGTAGTAAATCTCTAATATACATAAAAGTACACGGAGAAATAGAACCAGTTCCCATGTATCCATCTTTAGCTTCACTGGTTAATGACAAATAGTCAATTTTGTGGTATACAGATCTCTCCTCCACCTTATAGGCTTGATTATTTTAAAGCCACTCCTGGATATCACAACATTTTTCTTTTGTCTTCAGCTGGAGATGGTATTTAAGGTGGTGGCTTGGGCCATTTCAGGGGGTTGCTTCCTTTTCCTAGGACTCTCCCATGTACACAGATGGTATACATGTTATTAAACTTCTGTTTGTTTTTCACCTTTTAATCTATCTTTTATCACAGGCATCTCAGCCAAGAGCCTAGAAGGGTGGAGGAAAGTTTATTTTTCCTCCCCTACACTCTCATCAATTCTTTGGTTACCCTGAATTTCGATTTGAACAGTGTTTTAATACTTTCACGAAATTCTCCCTGTGTACATTCCCTATTTTCTCTTATGTGAAATAGTCCATAAATCTATATATTTCCTTTGGAAAACAGGATGTAAGTAAAAATTTGAAATTGCATTAATTTAATTAAAGCTCCATACTTTATAGAAACTTAAAAAAATTTTCCATTTATGTTTAAATCTAAACAGTTTTTCTAGAAGACAATCTGGCAAAGTTTTTATTTTTATTGTGTACCCCCTTAAATCTACTTCGAGTAACTTATCCTAAGAAAATAATTGAAAAGTATGTAAAAATATAAATGCACAGAAATTCAACACAGCATTGTTTATAGTAGGAAAAACTTATTGCAAACAATCTAAATGTCTAACAATAGGCTGTCTAACACATGATGGTCACCATGACAGCCATTAAAAATGGAATTACAGCTCTATGTTGACATAAACAGAATGATCTGTATATCAATACAGAATATAGATCTTTATTGACATGAACACATATTGTGTTAAAAGCATGTTACAGGGCTTCCCTGGTGGCGCAGTGGTTGGGAGTCTGCCTGCCGATGCAGGGGACAAGGGTTCGTGCCCCGGTCCGGGAAGATCCCACATGCCACGGAGCAGCTGGGCCCGTGAGCCATGGCCGCTGAGCCTGCGCGTCCGGAGCCTGTGCTCCGCAACGGGAGAGGCCACAACAGTGAGAGGCCCGCGTACCACAAAAAAAAAAAAAAAAAAAAAAAAAAAATAGAGATAGTAAAAAGCATGTTACAAACCATTATGTATAGTTGGATGTTTTATTTGTAAAAAGAATAATTTTATATGAATAGATACAGGTATGTTGACATATACATAGAGAAATTCTGAAAGACTGTCCTTTCAAATGTTACTTATATTTATTGATTTCTGGTAGCATTTGAGTAGTTGAGCAATTTTCTCTCTCTGCTTTACTTACTTTCATTAATACATGAATTAGTTTCACAATTAACTATGAATAAAAGGATTTATTCATATCAACAATAAACACTTCTTTAATTGAAAAAACCCAATAAATCAATTATCAATTTGTAAATAAAGAAGATTCCTGGTCATTGTCATTTAAGTCTAACAGGTACCACCGTTTCTTCTACACTTAAATCTCATAGTGCAGATTATAAACAGGTAAGTGGTTTTTATGTACCATGATTTCTACTAAGCCAACTTTTGAAACTTTATGTCTAGATTTGATGCTTCTTATCACCTGTGAAATTGCTGATTTTCTACTGAACCAGGTTGAAGGCAGCTTTACACTGAAGTTTCAGTTGCTCAAACAGAAACCTTTCCACTGCTAATGTTCTGTGGTACATGGAGCCTCTATATGTACATGCTATTTCATCTTTAGAACCACTCTCTGGTACAATTATTGATAACCTTATTTTATAGATGAGAGAGAAAATCCCATTTTCACACAGCTACTAAAATCCTAAACTGGGACTTGGACCCAGGAATTTTTACTCAAGTCCATTTTTTGCCTGCTTGAACACTGCATTCCCATGTCAGTCTCATTCCTTTCTTTCCTACCTTGAAGGTCTTATCCAACATCCTAACCACACAGAGAATATCGTACTTAATTCTCTGCCACCACATTTCTGGAACAGATTACCTTATCCATCGATGTCTAAACTCTCATGGCACCAGCACAATTTCAGCTCCTGTGAGATAGGGACAGACTACTTCCCCCATCACCCTATGTACTGAGATGGTAATAAATTGTGAGCTAAGCACACTGAATTGCTATTTCTGCCTAAAAATAATGTTTCTCCATCAGTTATATAGAGGAAGCACACCCTTCATTAAAATAAAAAGTTACTGACCTCAGGCATCTCTCTGGAAATACCCTATTCATATACCCCAAGGCAATAAAGTTGACAGGAAATCCGGAATGATTGCAGCAATTGCAATGAGTTAAAACAGGTTTTTTAAAAAAATTATAAATAGAGACAATATCAGATAACTGTGGCAAGATAGGGCAAGATTCATTTTTAAGCGAAACTTAAGACAAAACTTTAATATACACTTTTCTATATCATGCTGGCAAATCTTAAAAAATGAAGAAATTTTAGAAGATGTTTATCCAGCTATGATGTATCATCTAATAGATGAAAAGCGTAGAGCATAAAGTCCATAGGACAGAGCACTCTTCTGTCTTGGGAAAGGAATGGCCTGAGACTGACTGTGAACAAACTTGACCTATATCTAAACCAGAGGGATTATAAACACAGGCATAAAAGCAAAGGAATCAAGGTGGTATGAAAAGCCAAGTGCTGTCAATGGTGACATTCTGACTCACATATGTTAAAGACATGCCCATTTCACATGACAACCCTGCAGTAAACTTAACTTACATGTTGTGTAATAAAAGACATAGGGCTTCCCTGGTGGCACAGTGGATAAGAATCTGCCTGCCAGTGCAGGGGACACAGGTTCGATCCCTGGTCTGGGAAGATCCCACATGCTGTGGAACATCTAAGCCCGTGCGCCACAACGACTGAGCCCGTGTGCCACAACTACTGAAGCCCACCGCCTAGAGCCCGTGCTCCACAACAAGAGAAGCCACTGCAATGAGAAGACCGCGCATGGCATCAAAGAGTAGCCCTTGCTCGCCGCAGCTAGAGAAAGCCCGCGTGCAGCAACGAAGACCCAACACAGCCAAAAATAAATAAAATAAGAATAAAAATAAATTTAAAAAAAACATAAAATATTAAAGTGGAAGATCTGGATTCAAGCCTGACAACATGCATCACCCCAAATAATCTTTAATCTCTGTGAGCTTCATAAAATCGACCCTTTTAGAAAATAGAAATGGAGCATTCCATTCCACCTACCCCATGGAGTTGGTGAGATTATATGAAAACACACGTGAGAAAGAATTTGGTGAAACATAAAGCACTATATTAATATAAGGCTGAGTGTTTAGAATTATTTGTCAATTACACCCAACACTTTTCTAGGCTGTTTCAAAGATGTATAGTCCTCCAAAACATATTTTTTTAAGTGCCTACTACGTACCAGTCCTATTCTAAGTGCTGCAGGTATAGCAGTAAACACCATAAAAGTTTCTGCCCTTCTGGAACATAATCAGTGGAGATTACAATTGTAGACTATTAGAATTGTGAGAGATACTGACTCATTCAACTCCACAGATGTTTCTGAGCACCTGCCACTGTGTCACACATGATGATGGAATAGAAATATACATACCTGTTGTTGTGGAGCTGGTGACTTAGAAGGCAGCCTGGAGCCTGCCAAGTTTAAGGTGAGCTTAACACAGCATAATACAGCTAAGGTAATGCATACAGGAGACCATAGTTGAGATCTGGGAGTCGGGAAGGCATTCTGAAAGAAGTACCACTCACACCAGAAGACAGAACACAGAATGGAGGTAGCGGGTAAATTTCCCATTCTATTCTGCATTTTAGAGTATAGTGGTCTGGGCTGAGTATACCCAAGGGAGAGACACGGACGATCTAGAAATCATAGCACGTGGCAAATGATGGAAGAACTGAAGATATTTAGCCTGGAATATTGAAGACTAAAACATAATAAATACCTAAGTGTAAATAAGTTACACTTATTTGGTATCATTCTAGTTAGCAAATTTCAATCAATGGCCAATTATAAACCTTCCCCAAATCCTCACTTCCACCTCTTCTATTTCTTCTGTGAATATCCTTCCCTCACTATTTAACTGACATCCCCTCAGCTCCATTCCAACACCCTTACCCCTCTTCCTTGCTTTATTTTTCTCCACAGCACATAACACCTTCTGACACATATATCTTTTACTTATTTTATTATGTATTAGTCTGCCTTGTCTCAAAATAATATGTCATGTGAAGGTAGGGGTTTTTTATGTTTTGCTCATTGCTATATTTCAAGTTCATAGAAGAATGTCTGGTCCACCAATACTTGTTGGATAAATAAAGGAGTATTGTTCAGAATATGAAATGGGTTGCCTCACAGAGCAGTTTATTTCCATTATAGACAATCAAAGCATAATGGATGTGTTTACTAGAATATTAATGCAATGGATAAAGAGTTGAATTAGATGGCCCTATGGTTTTTTTCTGATAGAAAGATATAGACTTTTCCTTTTATACATCCATTGGTGGGGAACTTATTACCTCAAACAAGATGGGTGGACATATTTCATCTTTTCTCTTTTCTTCTTACATTGGACCAAATTCTGCCATTCTGAAAGCTCTATTCAGTGATCCTAATTCTAATTTGAATTGATATGCAGTGTAGACATGCTCATAAACTGATTTAGGATTGAAAACATGCCAACATAGAACTTTCACAAATTATAATCCTAGAGCTAATATAAAAATAATTCACGTTATCTAGGACTTTCCGTTTAAGATTATTTCCACTGCTGTCCTTTCTTCAGTGCAAATGATGAGGCTGGCTCTCTCAGTAGACTGTCTTCCTACAAGGATGGTTTTCACGGAGTCCCATCATGCTATGTCAGGACAATTGTCCTCTAGCTGTATGATTTTAAATATAGCCTCCTGGCTTGGGAAGCTGAGTTGTCAGGAGATGATATATTAAGACTAACAGTATGTCTTTTCTATAATTACTGATCTTCATAAGGTGCAGTCTCATTTCTCCTTTGGGACATGTATTTAACATGTACAATGCAGCCTTATCACGTGGTTACTAGGTAGAGCACCAGAAGGGGCCATTTATCAATACTTTTAGATGAAAATGTGTATGATTGCTCAGAAAATGATACTATCTCTGATACTATCTCCATGGTAAGAGTAAATTTATCTTTCAATTTCTAATTACTTTGAAATCCCAATACTTCCTAAGTTTTTTTTGTTTTGTTTTGTTTTGTTTTTTGCGGTACAAGGGCCTCTCCCGTTGCGGACACGCAGGCTCAGTGGCCACGGCCCACGGACCCAGCCGCTCCGCGGCACGCGGGATCCCCCCAGACCGGGGCACGAACCAGCATCCCCTGCATCGGCAGGCGGACTCCCAACCACTGCGCCACCAAGGAAGCCCCTACTTCCTAAGTTTTTAATGTCAGCTTCCTTTTTTCCTCCACAGTTCGTGATGATATTGTTTTATTCTCAGAAATGATTATAATGGTAGCCAACATTTCTATATTAATTATAATAGTAGCTAACATTTATTAAATGTGCCTAACCCTGTTCTGGATACTCTACAAATATGAACTTATTTAATCTGCTTACCAGCCCTTTGGTTTAGAAACTAATATTATCCATAATTTGGAGTTAAAGAAACTGAAGCATGGAAGGGGTGAATAAATCTAGGTTGTTTGGTTTGGGAATCTGAGCTCATGGCCACAATGCTAGACCTTAAAACTCTCCATGGGTTACCATTTGGATTCATGTTTGTAAAGCTTTAGTTATCTGTAAGGGCAAATAAGCTGAAACAATTGTCTGAGTATACACTAAATACATTTGTGGAAAGAGAAAGACATAATGGATGCCAAAGTGTGTGTGTGTGTATACATATAAATCATGTATATATGATTTCTTGGAGACCTGAGAAATATATTTAACTAAAGTGATCGGGGCTATTTATTTTACTATATACTCATTGTCATAAATTTAATTTATAAAATACTTAGCAACCTATCTGTTGATAGTTTAGTGTCTTAGAGTGGCAGTAACTATGTGGTTTCCCATTATACTCTTAAAAATCAGTGTGGATCCAAAAGAGCTTTTGCTTATGTGGGTTCTACCTATACATATTTATTGTATTAGAAACTAAAACTAAGACTTTATTAATATTTAGTTATTAATTCAATAAAAATAACATACCCATTACATATGAACATAAATAACATTTATACCAAAATAACTACATTTTCCAAAATAAAAACTTTTAGCAAGAAGAATGATCTTGTTTTCCATATATGCAAATATTTCTAAAGTTTGGGTTCAGAGAGACAGCTGGGTTTTCATATTTGCTTTTCCATTTAGTCTGTT
This sequence comes from Phocoena sinus, assembly GCF_008692025.1. Lineage (NCBI taxonomy): Eukaryota > Metazoa > Chordata > Mammalia > Artiodactyla > Phocoenidae > Phocoena > Phocoena sinus. The sequence goes on from NC_045775.1 coordinate 32,873,131, forward strand.
GCAATATCACATACCCTGTAGCCTCTAGAAAGCTACAGTGTACACTTATGAGAAAATGAGAATGAAAAGGCAAATACCATCTTCATATTATTATGAAAATAGCATTGACCTAATGGACCCCCTGAAATAGTCTTTGAGATGATCAGGGGTCCCTAGATCATTCTTTGAGAACTGCTGTCTTAGAATGACTGACTAGGACAAAACCAAAAGAAAACTTAGGGCTTCCTTAAGATGATTCCATAAACCGTAGGTTCTCCTAAAAGTTCTGTTTCCCCCCCAAAATGTAATATTCTATGATGCTTCAGAATTTTTAAAGGGTTTTGGGGGAAATTATCTTGTCTAAGTAATTTTCTATTCAAAATATAATTAGCAACTTTAACATATTCCCAGATTTGTCTTATCTCTAAGAGCTCTTGTTTTGTTTCAAAGCATGGAAACAAGTAATGAGAAATTAACAACATTATTTACAAGTCAATTAAAGCATTCTGAGGTTCGCTGTGGAAAATTTTGATTTTTTTATGAAAGCGTAAAATTCTCTGTCAGGAATCATGACTTTTTCCTATTCACGTACTCCTCATATCACCCCATTTATAACAATCTATCTTCACTGGTATTCCTCAAAGGGGACCCTATAGAGGCTCTGGACCTGAGGCCTAAAGCTGAATGCTGTCTCAGTGTCCCAGGACTACCTGGCACTTTTGTCCAAACTGCTTTGCCTGACTGCATTTGCCAAGAGGCTGAATTTTTGATAGCTACTGGAGCCAGTTCATTCATTCAGGGACAGAGAAATAAAGTCTTACCCTTATGAAGCTTACCTTCAGCTGGGAAAGACTGAAAATAAACAAAGATGTAATCTAATGTTGGGTAGTAATAAGGCCATTGAACAGTTATGCAAGTTATGGGCTGGAGAATGGCAAAGATGGGGTTTAGGTAAGGTGGTCAGGGAAGGGCCCCCTCAGCAGGCAATCTGAATAAAGTGACAGAGAAGGCTATTTCTAGGGCAAAAGCAGTCCTGGCAGAGGTCACAGAAAATGTGAATTCCCTGAGGTCAGAAGAAACTTAGCTTATTTGCATTTGAGAAAACAGCAGGAGCCACTGTGGCTGGAACCAGAAGAACAAGCCCTAGAGACAGAAAAAGTGACATGAAGGCCATGAGAAGCTGTTATAATTTATTCTAGCAGTGCCAGAAGTTACAGGAAGGTTTTGGGTAGAAAAGTCCCTCTGAGTACACCAGCGGGAATCAGCCTGGGGGCATGATGGAAGCAGGAAGACAGTGGGGAGAGACTTGCTGGTGGCTTTCACTAGGATGTTAGCAGTGGGAGGGGACTGGTCCAGTTTGGGAAGTATTTGGATGGTAGAGACAAGGCGATTAGCTGATGGATCAGAAGTGGGATGGATATATGAAAAAGAAAGTAGACAAGGGCGAGTGGAGTTTTCTACTGAGCAAGTGGGTGAACGTAGTTGCTCTTTGGGGCTAGAAATAAAAAGTTTTGTTTTGAAAATATTAAGTTTGAGATGCCTAGTAGATACCCAAGTAGGGATGTTGACTTCTCAGTTGAGTATATGAGTTTAGATCAGTATTGTGGCCTGAGACTGAAAATTGGAGTATTATTGGAATATTGAGCATATATGGTCACTAAATCCATGGGACTGGGTGGAATCAAATGAGTGAGAGCAGAAAGAAGAGGAGAAGGGGGTCTGAGGACTGAGCCCAGAGCGCTCCCGCATTAAAAGACTGAGAAAAAGAGGAGGACCTAGGAAGGACACTATTGATGGAACAAACGGCCATTGACGTAGGAGGACATCAAGGAGAATGGTGTCCTGAGAGCCAAGAGATGCACAAGTTCAGGAAAGCAGGCAGCGGCCATACTAGATGGTAGGTCCTCTGCCTGCTCTGGATTCTACTCCTAAGGCTTCACTTTGAGTTATTCTGCCTTTATTTAGGTCTTATCCACTTCCTAGACTGTCCCTACCCTGTGCCACAGCAGGCTTGAGATGTCATAGACCAGGATCCTTGCCCCGTAACCGCTCAAAGCTCATCCCTCTTGACAGTTCACAGAGAAATCTGCTAATGAACAAGCACCATATGTATCAACTCGAAACAAATTGGCTTGCTGTATTCAACCCCAAAACCCACAAAAAACAACAAGATAGTTGCCCAGTAGTTGTCTTCTGGGAACGTTATATTCACTGAATATTTTTCATATTTATGGGAAAATAATTGGCGTTCATAATGATGTCCCTAAATTAATATGTGGTCCCCAAAACCTTCTGAATCATTAACAAAAAACTACACTGAGCATCTTTTAGGGTTAAGCATAATACCTCATGTTCTAGTTATTCTAGAATTAGAAATTAACGTGTGGTCATATAGCTAAACTCTACTAGTCTTAATAATTGATTGAATAAAAAATGATATTTTCTAAGCGCAGCTAATAAAAGACTTTGCTGGAAATTGAATCAGCAGAAAGGAGAGGTAGGAAATATTGGTGATGAGGGCTGTCTGTTTCTGTGGATTGCCAGTGCCAATAAAAGAACATGGATGGGGAACGAACGCGCATGGGAGGCTGAGGCTGCTCGTCTGGGAATTGCACTTGGAGAACCACTACCCAGAGGAGATGCGTTAAGGCCCAGCATCTCCAGCCTGCCTGCCTTTAAGCCAGGCCCAAGTCTGAGGAGCCCAGGATCAAGCTACTTGCCTGGCCTTCCCAAAGGATAAGAAGACCAAATATCTTGAGAGACATCTATAGTTCTACCAGCTGGAAAGCCCTAATCTACAGAAATGAAGTACCCATAGCACGAATCCTGTACTTCAAGTTCCTGGCTCTGTCCCTTACCCCGCAAAGAAAAACAACACAGAATTCTACCCTCTTGCCTTGGCTTACATTGCTGTCCAGCCTCCAAAGATACACCAGAAATACATCTACACGTGGAACAACACCTACAGAATACCTACTGAACGCTGGCAGAAGACCTCAGACCTCCCAAAAGGCAAGAAACTCCCCACGTACCTGGGTAGGGCAAAAGAAAAAACAGACAAAAGAATAGGGATGGGACCTGCACCAGTGGGAGGGAGCTGTGAAGGAGGAAAGGTTTACACACTAGAAGCCCCTTCGCGGGCGGAGACTGCGGGTGGCGGAGGGGGGAAGCTTTGGAACCGCGGAGGAGAGCACAGCAACAGGGGTGCGGAGGGCAAAGCGGAGAGATTCCTGCACAGAGAATCGGTGCCGACCAGCACTCAACAGCCCGAGAGGCTTGTCTGCTCACCCGCCGGGGCGGGCGGGGGCTGAGAGCTGAGGCTCGGGCTTCGGTCGGAGCGCAGGGAGAGGACTGGGGTTGGCGGCGTGAACACAGCCTGCATGGGGTTAGTGGGCCACGGCTAGCCCGGAGGGAGTCCGGAGAAAAGTCTGGACCTGCCGAAGAGGCAAGAGACTTTTTCTTCCCTCTTTGTTTCCTGGTGCGCGAGGAGAGGGGATTAAGAGCGCTGCTTAAAGGAGCTCCAGAGATGGGCGCGAGCCGCGGCTAACAGCGCGGACCCCAGAGACGGGTATGAGACGCTAACGCTGCTGCTGCCGCCACCAAGAAGCCTCTGTGCGCGCACAGTTCACTATCCACACCCCACTTCCGGGGAGCCTGTGCAGCCCGCCACTGCCAGGGTCCCGGGATCCAGGGACAACTTCCCCAGAAGAACGCATGGCGCACCTCAGGCTGGTGCAACGTCACGCTGGCCTCTGCCACAGGGTCGCCCCGCATCCATACCCCTCCCTCCCCCCGGCCTGAGTGAGCCAGAGTCCCGGGATCAGCGGCTCCTTTAACCCTGTCCTGTCTGAGTGAAGGACAGACACCCTCCCTCGACCTACACACACAGGCGGGGCCAAATCCAAAGCTGAGCCCTGGGAGCTGTGCAAACAAAGAAGAGAGAGGGAAATCTCTCCCAGCAGCCTCAGAAGCAGCGGATTAAAGCTCCACAATCAACTTGATGTACCCTGCATCTGTGGAATACATGAATAGACAATGAATCATCCCAAATTAAGGAGGTGGGCTTTGAGGGCAAGATTTATTATTTTTTCCCCTTTTCCTTTTTTGTGAGTGTGTATGTGTATGCTTCTGTGTGAGATTTTGTCTGTATAGCTTTGCTTCCACCATTTGTCCTAAGGTTCTATCCGTCCATTGTTTCCTTTTTTAAATTAATTTTTCTTAATAATTATTTTTTATTTTAATAACTTTATTTTATTTTATCTTACTTCATTTTATTTTATCTTCTTTCTTTCCTCCCCTCCTTCCTTCCTTCCTCCCTCCCTCCCTCACAACCTCCCTCCTTTCTTTCTTTCTTCCTTCCTTCCTTCCTTCCTCTCTCTCTCTCTCTCTCTCTCTCTCTTTCTTTCTTTCTTTCTACTTTTTCTCCCTTTTATTCTGAGCTGTGTGGATGAAAGGCTCTTGGTGCTGCACCCAGCAGTCAGTGCTGTGCCTCTGAGGTGGGAGAGCCAACTTCAGGACACTGGTCCACAAGAGACTTCCCAGCTCCACATAATATCAAACGGCGAAAATCTCCCAGAGATCTCCATCTCAACACCAGCACCCAGCTTCACTCTACAACCAGCAAGCTACAGTGCTGGACACCCTATGCCAAATAACTAGCAAGACAGGAACGCAACCCCACCCATTAGCAGAGAGGCTGCCTAAAATCATAAGTCCACAGACACTCCAAAACACACCACCAGACGTGGACCCACCCACCAGAAAGACAAGATCCAGCCTCATCCACCAGAACACAGGCACTAGTCCCCTCCACCAGGAAGCCTACACAACCCACTGAATCAACTGTAGCCACTGGGGACAGACACCAAAAACAACAGGAACTATGAACCTGCAGCCTGCAAAAAGGAGACCCCAAACACAGTAAGATAAGCAAAATGAGAAGACAGAAGAACACACAGCAGATGAAGGAGCAAGACAAAAACCCACCAGACCTAACAAATGAAGAGGAAATAGGCAGTCTACCTAAAAAAGAATTCAGAATAATGATAGTAAAGATGATCCAAAATCTTGGAAATAGAATAGACAAAATACAAGAAACATTTAACAAGGACATAGAAGGACTAAACATGAAACAAGCAATGATGAACAACACAATAAATGAAATTAAAAATACTCTAGATGGGATCAGTAGCAGAATAACTGAGGCAGAAGAATGGATAAGTGTCCTGGAAGATAAAATAGTGGAAATAGCTACTGCAGAGCAGAATAAAGAAAAAAGAATGAAAAGAACTGAGGACAGTCTCAGAGACCTCTGGGACAACATTAAATGCACCAACATTCGAATTATAGGGGTTCCAGAAGAAGAAGAGAAAAAGAAAGGGACTAAGAAAATATTTGAAGAGATTATAGTTGAAAACTTCCCTAATATGGGAAAGGAAATAGTTCATCAAGTCCAGGAAGCACAGAGAGTCCCATACAGGATAAATCCAAGGAGAAATATGCCAAGACACATATTAATCAAACTGTCAAAAATTAAATACAAAGGTAACATATTAAAAGCAGCAAGGGAAAAACAACAAATAACACACAAGGGAATCCCCATAAGGTTAACAGCTGATCTTTCAGCAGAAACTCTGTAAGCCTGAAGGGACTGGCAGGACATACTGAAAGTGATGAAGGAGAAAAACCTGCAACCAAGATTACTCTACCTAGCAAGGATCTCATTTAGATTTGATGGAGAAATTAAAACCTTTACAGACAAACAAAAGCTGAGAGAGTTCAGCACCACCAAACCAGCTTTACAACAAATGCTAAAGGAACTTCTCTAGGCAAGAAACACAAGAGAAGGAAAAGACCTACAATAACGAACCCAAAACAATTAAGAAAATGGGAATACGAACATACATATCGATAATTACCTTAAATGTAAATGGACTAAATGCTCCCACCAAAAGACACAGATTGGCTGAATGGATACAAAAACAAGACCCATATATATGCTATCTATAAGAGACCCACTTCTGACCTAGAGACACATACAGACTGAAAGTAAGGGGATGGAAAAAGATATTCCATGCAAATGGAAACCAAAAGAAAGCTGGAGTAGCAATTCTCATATCAGACAAAATAGACTTTAAAATAAAGACTATTAGAAGAGACAAAGAAGGACACTACATAATGATCAAGGGATCAATCCAAGATGAAGATATAAAAATTGTAAATATTTATGGACCCGACATAGGAGCACCTCAATACATAAGGCAAATACTAACAGCCATAAAAGGGGAAATTGACAGTAACACATTCATAGTAGGGGACTTTAACACCCCACTTTCACCAATGGACAGATCATCCAAAATGAAAATAAATAAGGAAACACAAGCTTTAAATGATACATTAAACAAGATGGACTTAAATGATATTTATAGGAAATTCCATCCAAAAACAACATAATACACATTTTCCCCAAGTGCTCATGGAACATTCTCCAGGATAGGTCATATCTTGGATCACAAATCAAGCCTTGGTAAATTTAAGAAAATTGAAATTGTATCAAATATCTTTTCCAACCACAATGCTATGAGACTAGATATCAATTACAGGAAAAGATCTATAAAAAAATACAAACACATGGAGGCTAAACAATACACTACTTAATAACGAAGTGATCACTGAAGAAATCAAAGAGGAAATAAAAAAATACCTAGAAACAAATGACAATGGAGACACGACGACCCAAAATCTATGGGATGTAGCAAAAACAGTTCTAAGAGGGAAGTTTATAGCAATACAATCCTACCTTAAGAAACAGGAAACATCTTGAATAAACAACCTAACCTTGCACCTAAAGAAATTAGAGAAAGAAGAACAAAAAACCCCCAAAGTTAGCAGAAGGAAAGAAATCATAAAAAATCAGATCAGAAATAAATGAAAAAGAAATGAAGGAAACGATAGCAAAGATCAATAAAACTAAAAGCTGGTTGTTTGAGAAGATAAACAAAATTGATAAACCATTAGCCAGACTCATCAAGAAAAAAAGGGAGAAGACTCAAATCAACAGAACTAGAAATGTAGAAGGAGAAGTAACAACTGACACTGTAGAAATACAAAAGATCATGAGAGATAACTACAAGCAAGTCTATGCCAATAAAATGGACAACCTGGAAGAAATGGACAAATTCTTAGAAATGCACAACCTGCCAAGACTGAATCAGGAAGAAATAGAAAATATGAACAGGCCAATCACAAGCACTGAAATTGAAATTGTGATTAAAAATCTTCCAACAAACAAAAGCCCAGGACCAGATGGCCTCACAGGCGAATTCTATCAAACATTTAGAGAAGAGCTAACACTTATCCTTCTCAAACTCTTCCAAAATATAGCAGAGGGAGGAACACTCCCAAACTCATTCTACGAGGCCACCATCACCCTGATACCAAAACCAGACAAGGATGTCACAAAGAAAGAAAACTACAGGCCAATATCACTGATGAACATAGATGCAAAAATCCTCAACAAAATACTAGCAAACAGAATCCAACAGCACCTTAAAAGGATCATACATCATGATCAAGTGGGGTTTATTCCAGGAATGTGAGGATTCTTCAATATACACAAATCAATCAACGTGATACACCATATTAACAAATTGAAGGAGAAAAACCATATGATCATCTCAATAGATGCAGAGAAAGCATTCAACAAAATTCAACACCCATTTATGATAAAAACCCTGCAGAAAGTAGGCATAGAGAGAACTTTCCTCAATATAATAAAGGCCATATATGACAAACCCACAGATAACATCGTCCTCAATGGTGAAAGACTGAAAGCATTTCCACTAATATCAGGAACAAGACAACGTTGCCCACTCCCACCACTCTTATTCAACATAGTTTTGGAAGTTTTAGCCACAGCAATCAGAGAAGAAAAGGAAATAAAAGGAATCCAAATCAGAAAAGAAGAATTAAAGCTGTCACTGCAGATGACATGATACTATACCTAGAGAATCCTAAAGATGCTACCAGAAAACTACTAGAGCTAATCAATGAATTTGGTAAAGTAGCAGGATACAAAATTAATGCACAGAAATCTCTGGCATTCCTATACACTAATGATGAAAAATCTGAAAGTGAAATCAAGAAAACACTCCCTTTTACCACTGCAACAAAAAGAATGCAATACCTAGGAATAAACCTACCTAAGGAGACAAAAGGCCTGTATGCAGAAAATTATAAGACACTGATGAAAGAAATTAAAGATGATACAAATAGACGGAGAGATATACCATGTTCTTGGATTGGAAGAATCAACATTGTGAAAATGACTCTACTACCCAAAGCAATCTACAGATTCAATGCAATCCTTATCAAACTACCAATGGCATTTTTCACAGAACTAGAACAAAAAATTTCACAATTTGTATGGAAACACAAAAGACCCCGAATAGCCAAAGCAATCTTGAGAATGAAAAACGGAGCTGGAGGAATCAGGCTCCCTGACTTCAGACTATACTACAAAGCTACAGTAATCAAGACAGTATGGTACTGGCACAAAAACAGAAAGATAGATCAATGGAATAGGATAGAAAGCCCAGAGATAAACCCATGCACATATGGTCACCTTATCTTTGATAATGGAGGCAGGAATGTACAGTGGAGAAAGGACAGCCTCTTCAATAAGTGGTGCTGGGAGAACTGGACAGGTACATGTAAAAGTATGAGATTAGATCACTCCCTAACACCATACACCTAAATAAGCTCAAAATGGATTAAAGACCTAAATGTAAGGCCAGAAACTATCAAACTCTTAGAGGAAAGCATAGGCAGAACACTCTATGCCATAAATCACAGCAAGATCCTTTTTGACCCACCTCCTAGAGAAATGGAAATAAAAACAAAAATAAATGAATAGGACCTAATGAAACTTCAAAGCTTTTGCACAGCAAAGGAAACCATAAACAAGACCAAAAGACAACCCTCAGAATGGGAGAAAATATTTGCAAATGAAGCAACTGACAAAGGATTAATCTCCAAAATTTATAAGCAGCTCATGCAGCTCAATAACAAAAAACAAACAACCCAATACAAAAATGGGCAGAAGACCGAAATAGACATTTCTCCAAGGAAGATATACAGACTGCCAATAAACACATGAAAGAATGCTCAAAATCATTAAGCATTAGAGAAATGCAAATCAAAACTACAATGAGATATCACCTCACACCAGTCAGAATGGCCATCATCAAAAAATCTAGAAACAATAAATGCTGGAGAGGGTGTGGAGAAAAGGGAACACTCTTGCACTGCTGGTGGGAATGTGAATTGGTACAGCCACTATGGAGAACAGTATAGAGGTTCCTTAAAAAACTACAAATAGAACTACCATATGACCCAGCAATCCCACTACTGGGCATATACCCTGAGAAAACCATAATTCAAAAAGTGTCACGTAGCAAAATGTTCATTGCAGCTATATTTACAATAGCCCAGAGATGGAAACAACCTAAGTGTCCATCATCAGATGAATGGATAAAGAAGGTGTGGCACATATATACAATAGAATATTACTCAGCCATAAAAGAAATGAAATTGAGCTATTTGTAATGAGGTGGATGGACCTAGAGTCTGTCATACAGAGTGAAGTAAGTCAGAAAGAGAAAGACAAATACTGTATGTTAACACATATATATGGAATTTAAGGGAAAAAAATGTCATGAAGAACCTAGGGGTAAGACAGGAATAAAGACACAGACCTACTAGAGAATAGACTTCGCAATATGGGGAGGGGGAAGGGTAAGCTGTGACAAAACGAGAGGCATGGACACATATACACTACCAAACGTAAGGTAGATAGCTAGTGGGAAGCAGCCGCATAGCACAGGGAGATCAGCTCGGTGCTTTGTGACCACCTAGAGGGGTGGGATAGGGAGGTTGGGAGGGAGCGACATGCAAGAGGGAAGAGGTATGGGGACATATGTATATGTATAACTGATTCACTTTGTTATAAAGCAGAAACTAACACACCATTGTAAAGCAATTATACTCCAATAAAGATGTTAAAATAAATAAATAAATAAATAAAACGTGAAAACTGAAAAAAAAAGAAAATTAATGAGGCTTCGGATCAGAATATATGCAGAGAAATGAAGTGAGGGTTGGTCTGGGTAATGCATGTTTTAAGGCAGGAGTTTTCAGGTGAAGAAAAACAGACGTTAAGAGGAGGTGAGGCATAAATGATGTGGGGAGTACATTGTGGTTCAGGCCCAATTTGCATGGGTCAGCCCTGAAGCCTCAGTTCCCGGTGGGAAACTAATGACATAAAGAAAAAATGACAGCATAAGGAATGGTTCTGAGGTTCTGATATCAGACTCAGAAAAAGTCGCTGTCACATCCTGGGAATGCTTTAGCACCCCTGCTGTTTTATACTCTGGGTGTACAGAACAACCTCCAGGCAAGCTGGGAAAATGGTGAGGTGCCTAAGTACTGGAACTTGCCTGAAACACTGCAGATCTAGTGTAGACCCAGGCATCCGGCTCTAAACAAGAAAGGGGAGAACGTAAGGGAAAGTGAGTTCTCAACTTTCATGGGAATGCTGCTTTCATTCACTTTTTAAATCCAATCATTTAACCAATGAACATTTACTGCAGTCCTCCTAGCTGGGTCTGTGGAGAGAAGCGGAGGTGAATAAGTAAAAATCTTTGCCTTCCAGAAGTTTCCAGCTTGACATGCGGGGAAGACAGAGGGACAAGCAAGCAAATACAGAATAGAGGTATGGTTGGGGTGTTATGCCATGTAGAGAGAAGAGGGGGCTTTGCACACAGAGGAAGGGAATGAAGAGGAGAAGATCAAATAGGGCTTTCAAGAGAAGCTGATGGCTGCATTGAGTCTTAAAGGACCACTAGAGGTTTTCTAGGAAGACTTGCTGGAGGAGTGACATGCAAAACCACAGTGGCATGAGACATCAACTTGCTTCCTGTGATGTACAAAGATGTTTGGTCTGTTTAGAACGCTTAATGCATATGGAAAAGTGATGAGAAATGAAGACTGAGAAATACAGGGTTGTATAGGCCATCCCAGTCCAAACTTGAGGTTTTAACTGAGGAATAAAAAAAGAAAGTCAAAAGGATTTAAACTGTCAGTAATTGATTATGGCAATTTAGGTAGCTGGGACTTTGGTCCTTAGATCCCTACTATGAATTCTGATGCTTGAACATAATACCTTAACTCTCAGAGAGATTTTCATCTACACACAATTTAGCTGGTAACAGGGTCATCCCATGAGCTACCATAGCAACTTTCAGAGTTCAGATGTGGAGTGAAGGAAACCTCTTTACCGTCCTTACACTACACAATTCAATCATTCTTTTAATGAAGTTTATTGATTAACTCCTATAGACAAAGGACTTTAATGTCTTTTTCAAACTTATGAATGAACCTCCAAAAAGTGGGACACACACTTGGATGCTGGCACATCCGCTGTGAACTTCTGTCCTGATGGTATGACCATATCAAGAAGAGTAGAGTATCTCACGGGAAATGTACACTTCTTTACTCTCCAGGGAAGGTAACTGGGATGGAGGATATGCAACGTTCTCTTGATTCTTGAGCATCCAGGTATAGTGATCAGCCATTTCAGGTTTTCTAATATAATCATCTTTCCACAGTCTATCTTGTTCACTTGTTCACTCCTTTCCTTAGAGCACCAAGCCTAATGCCTACTGCATAATAAATACACATTACATTTTGCAGGGATGAGTGAACCAGTATATCAATGAAAAAAGGTTATCAGACTAATTTCTCTGATATTTTGGTCTGGATAATATGGTTATAATTAATCTATGGGTACATTTTACCTATAGCCAACATAATATTGGCAATAACTGTGTCATGCATTATTTATAACATTCAATGTTAAAAACACACATAATGCAATTCTCTGAAATTGAGAATAGAGAGCTCATTAAATAAATATGTGAATTTCTTGGGCAACATGATCTTTTTACATTATATTTATTTTTAGTTTTTTAGTTTATTTTTCTAGGCCGAACTACAATGGAGTCTGAAGAAAATGTAAGCTTTCTATTATCTTAAAAGACAAGACCTTATGATATAGTCCTAGGCTGAGAGCTGAGGTTATGTAGTTTCCTAGTCTTAGAACCCTCTGAAAACATGCAAGTAAATCAATCCAATCCACTTTGCTTCAGGTTATTTATCTGTAAAATGATCCACCGGCTCCTCTCCCCCAGCCCCCTCCCTGTTTCTTTGTCCCACATTATTAAAAAGAGGATAACTTCTTGCCACTTAAACAGTACTTTAGAAATGATCCCTCAGCTTTTAAGGCACCACCCAAATGCAAGACTCTTGACCTTCTGCTGAAGGAAGAAAAGGGGTCAGGTGGCTTGGAAAGTTTTCCTTCCTCTGGCTGAAGATGAACTTTACTGCATTTTTCTCTGCTCTGTACACTTAAGCCACATGAGTAATTTGCCCTTGAGTTGAACTGCTGAATTTCAGTACAGATGTGTGTGTGCGCCTATGTGCATGTGTGTGTGTGTGTGTGTGTGTGTGTGTGTGTGTGTGTGTGTGTAGAAGGGAAGATTTGGTCAATGTGGGAACTGTATGAAAAGACATTGGTTAATAAAATTTCAAGGGGCCCCAGAAAGTGCTTAGTACTGGGTTGTCCATCCCTGAGTTAGAGTAGCTTGACATGGCATAATGATTTTCCAGAGTAGTTGTGACTCAAAAGTTTTCAGGAGCTATTTGGACGGCAGCTCAGGGAAAGACCGAATGATCATAATATATTAAAGAGTTTCTCAGAAAAAGATGCTATGTTAATACATGGCAGTGTTATTATTCCAGTCTTCCTTCTCGGCCACAAATTTTGGCATCAAATTTTGAAAAGCCAGTGATACAGTTTCTGGAGAGCTGTTTCACGCTTTTTTTCCTGTTTATTAATTTTGTTTGAGTGGTACTTTCTTCATTCTGCCTTTTCATATTCAGCTATGTCTTGGCTGGAGATGATAGAAACACTTTCCCCCTCCCAGTTTTTTAATCTCTACACACACACACACACAATTACCATTTTGCTGAAAAACAAAACAGGCCACCTGTTTAAGGCAGTTCTACCTGTCACGGTGAGGACAATTGTTATTTGAGCCATAATCAGCAGTGATTTGAACCAAGTGTCTTTCATGCCCTGTTTACATATTGCTGAGGCCAACTAAACTCAATATGACCTTTACAGAGGCTAAACCATCCCGACAAATTGTAATAGCCAGTCACCTTTGTAACTGCAAATACAAACATTAAAAAAAAAGAAATACTATTTAAAGCAACGTGAGTTAGTCAAATGTACTATTTATTTAAAAGTCTATGGTTTTGTTTTTTTTTTGGATGGTGAAAAGCTCAGGTAGTTTGTTCTTTTCCTTGACAAATTCTCCTGTACATTTAGTGTGCATTTCTCTTTCTCTCCTGAAAAAAATGAGTCTCTGATGGGTTTCAAAGTATCTCAGAGAGAGTAGAATTTCAATATGATTTTTATACTTTGATGGACTTTTTAAATGCATTTTTACTGAAGTGTAGCTGATTTACAATGTTGTGTTAATTTCTGCTGTACAGCAAAGTGATTCAGCTATAATATAAAATACATTCTTTTTTAATATTTTTTTCCATTATGGTCTATCATAGGATATTGGAATATAGTCCCCTGTGCTATACAGTAGGACCTTGTTGTTTATCCATTCTATATGTAATAGCTTACATCTGCTAATCGCAAACCTCCAATCCATTTCTCCCCTACCCGCCCTCCCCCTTGGCAACCACAAGTCTGTCCTTTGATGGATTTTCTGAAAGGAAATTTATACCAGTTTCCCTAGATATTGCATTTCATTATCGACCAAATAATTTTAAACCTCAGGAAAACTTTCAGTCTTCATTAATTCAGACCTCTAATTCAGAACGTGCAAGCATTCAAACGTGTTATTGTTGAATAAACATTTTAAGTATCTGAATTCTTAGGCTCCTTTTTGGTAGAAATTCAATTCTAAATTGGCATCTTTTAAAAATAAGTGTTCAAGAGATGTCATAATTTGTATTTTTGTATGTAATTTTAACTCATAAATTTAAAATTACTTTTCTTGCCTAATTATTTTATGTTTACAGCCCATGGTCACAATGAATTCATTGTCCCACTAGAACCTGAACACCAAATTCTTAATTTGCTATTCATCTTCCTATCACGAACTTTCTCAGGCTTAGGGAATTCATAAATGTTCTCACAAACTCATAAAGATCTTCCTCTTGGTCACTTGGCTGGATACCACTTTTTTCCTCAATGCAGTCTGATCTAGAGATAACAGCGATGAGTACTTCATACGTTCTACAGATGAGGGCACACAGACGTTTCTCGTCTTGGTTAGAAAGAGAAAGTATTCCAGGGGTAATAAGTAGGGTTTTCATGTTATCTTTTATAACACTAGTTTTATTTGTATTTGGGGAAAATCACTGCTAAAATATTAACAATAAATGATCGCTTCCATCTCGGTTTTGATCACAGGGTGCTTTGACATCCTAACACTTCTGCTTTTGGGGAAAACATTTTAAAAATCATTGATATTGGGAGAGAAGTACAGGCCTATTACACTTCCCTTCATTGTTTATCTCCTCAGAGTGGTCCGTTTCGTAGCTGTGCAACTGCTAAGCCCCGGTCCCCACCCATGTGCTGGTAATTAATGCCCTGGTCGATTTCTTCCTGACGCCACGATCTGTTGATGTAGCTATGAAAATGGACTGAGAGCCTGTGATAAGGTTTCCACAGAGACTTGATTTTACTGAGAAATGGGGGAAAAACGGGACAAGGCCAGAATACAAGAACAGAATCCTTTTCTTGTTGTTTATTCAAATTGCGATTCTGATTTTCTCTAGTGCCAGGGGAGAGACCACAACATCTCCTCTTTAGAACCAAAGCAAAAACCTCATGAAACCTTGAAAGAGGAAGCCAAAAGTTGCTCTCTTCCCCAAATGAACGGCTTTTTGCCACCAAAGGTTAGGCTGCCCTAACTTTGCTTAGACGAAAGAGGTTGATTGTATTAGTTGCATCCTAACCAACAACCCTTGTTAGGGCGAAGGGGTTTCAGGCACATAAATATTCAAGTTGTGTTGGTGCGCTGACCGCTCTTAAAATACCTCTTTTCCCAGATCGTATCTCATCAGGAATGAATGAACTCAGAGATGTGCTCAGAGATGAAGACCTAGATGCTGTGTGGCACCCGTGACCAGCACCCACTGTCTAATCTTACATTTTAAAGAAATCTGTGTGTCTATAACTGCATCAATGTTTAAACACAAGGGTGTAAAAATGCAAAAGATCACAACCATAACCTTTTAACTATACTAACATCCTTTAATGTGGGAAGAGGAGAGAGGAGTGCATTTTTTGCCCATAGATACAACTATGTCAAGAAAAAAAAAAAAAAAAGCAGGACATCATTCATAGAGTTGTTTCCTAAAAGGAAGCAAACGTTCTCCTGTGTGTGTGTTTGTGTCTGTGTGTTTGCATACGTGCACAGGCACTTAGTATTTTAAAGAACATGAGTTAACATGGGGAGGAATAAGGGATATAAAAAAGAGAGCAATTAGTTGGTTCTGTGGCATATCATATCATATCTTTTCAAGGTTTAAGCTCTGAATGTCACCTCACATGCAAATGAGCGCCATGTGTATGTGTAAGTACCACAGTTTTCGGGGAGGTTGTCAAAACAGGCAATGAATTCAGCCATACCTGGATTTAAATCCCTGCCACATGTTGGCTGTGTGATTTTACCCAAGATTACTTAATCTGCTTGCGCTTTAGTTTTCTCATTCATAAAATAGGAACGCCACCTCTCTTGCTGGCTTGTTGTAAAAATTCAAGAAGATAACATTTGTAGAGCATCTAGCACTGTGTCTTTAAAAGAGGAGCAGTCAATAATTCTTAGATTCCTCTTGTCTGTCAGTCAAAAAACAACATAGCTTAATTTGAGCTAATAAAATCTCATACTGCAGAGAATTATCATAATCTTTACCACTGGGCTCATGGGTAGGGGAGGGAATGGAATGTTTATTCTTGAAAATACACAGATGGAAAACAAATGGTTCAGAAGTCTTAACCTTTTCAGACAAGTTGCTTTTGCATACTGAAATGCAGGTTCCCAATTCTTCCTGTCTCTGCTCCTGTCTGACTCTCAAAATTCAGAGAATTCCTTGACTGGGGCAAATGCTGACCAAGGGGGTCAGGTTTCTGATTCTTCCACAGCCTTTGGTTTGGCAATTTCAGAATCAGGGTTGTGTAGTTTAAAATAAGAATTTCAGAGTTGGAAAAGCTATTGCGATAGAGTGTTTCAAATTTTAAGGCACATTAGAATCACTTGAAAAATGGAGATTTGTAGGACTCATCCCCAAAGATTCTCTTTTTGAAGGTATATATTCCAAGTTCCTGCATTTTTTAAGCAAGGTCCCAGGTGTTTCTGATTCAGTTGGCTCTCAGGCACATGGAGGGTGGGCTGAGGGCTGTGTAATCCAAGGTTTCACTCAGTGCAGGGTCATTTATGGCTCCCAATTCAATGCAAAACTGCCAGGGGATCCTTCAAGTTGTGTAGGGACAGAAACTTACACAGTTTGGCCACCTGCTTTTAAAAAACCAAACAAAAAAGATCTTCCTTTTGTAAATTTTGCCAAAGCATATAATCATGTGAACATATTGCCAGGAAGGACTTCTCCCAGGGCCTGGGAGGGGACCCCTGGATATGAGGGCCTCTGGACATAAGCTTCCTTAGCTTCACCATCCACTTCCGAGTACCACCATGACAATCCATCCTCGTTATTATCTGTGTTTTACACAATTAGAAAACTGAGGAGCAGTGACATTAAGTAACTTGCTGTGGTCTCACAGTAAGTGGCAGAGCCCGGATCTGAATCCAGGCAGCTTGTCTCCAGAGCCTTTGTTCTTTTTGCCATGACAACATAATGCCTCTTATAGATACTTCCTGTTTTCTGAAAGCCATAGAGGCAATGCTTCTTATTTCTGTTACAGGAGCCACAGTTACACTCTGGATGAAATAAAGTGCTGATGACAATAAATGAAAATATACAATGATTAGTCAAATATTTTTGCATAATTAGTGACTATTAAGTTACTCTATTGACATATATCTTATTTTAAAATCTAAATTTAAAATACACCATCACTCAAAATAGATATTGAGAAATTTATATATGATAAATAATTGATGAAGACTTTGCGTGATTAAAAGTATAAGAATTTACATCTCTGACTCCCAGAAGCTTATAATTTCATAAACCAAGGGTGTGTATAAAGGGGGAGGGTGTGTAAGATAGTCTTAAATTTATAAGGAGCATGAGAAATTATGTGGGAAGCTTCAGCATTCAGAGAGGAGAGAAAGCAGAATCCTAATCTCCACAAAAGAATAGCCACATTGAACAAAAATCAAACAAAACAAAAGAAAAAAATGACAGAGATGGCTAATCTTCTAGCCCAATATTCTGTTAGTAACAGACCCTTCAACTTTAACTGCTATATAAAGTCTACTTTGCTGTAAAGTGTGGCCACAAGACTAAGTTCTGGCTGATGAGATGGAAACAGACATGTCATGTGACGACTTCCGGAAAACCTCTTAAAAGGCAGCTGACATGTTCCCTTTGTTTCTTTCTCTTCCCCTTTCTCCTTTCTGCTGGTTTGAATGCAGACTGATGGCTGGAATTTGAGCAGCTATGATGATTCATGAGACAGCACACTAGGGTTGGCAAAACATCAAGCTAAAAGGAGTCCTAGTGATCATTGTATCAGCCCTGAACTGCTTATTTTCAGATTATGTTCATCAGAGAGAGAGAGACAGACCACTCTCTTATGTAAGAAATGTTTACGGTTTCTGTCATTTGCAGCTGAACTTAATGGTAACTGATAGAAACTTTTATTATGAATGCTGACCCCAGCCACTGTTCTACTAAAAAGATTTCATTGTATAAAGCAGATATAACTGTAGCTAACATTATATGACTACGCTTTAAAAATGTATTATTTTTATGCATCCAAATAAAATGGGCACTCACAAACTGTCACTTTGGGAGGAAATATTATTATTCCAACTGGACCGCTACCAGTCAAATTAGTGTTAGAGATTTTCCTTCGGAACTGCATTTAAATGATTTCCATAGTCACCTTATTCTAAATTAGATCCCTTGGTAGACATTGCTTGGGTGATTTTTGCTTCTAAGTATTTGATATTCTTACTTTCTTTTTTGAAAATTCTCTATCTTATGAGTTTGGGTAACTCCCTCTGCCTTCTCCAGTCTTCTATCAGGATTTGTTTTCCCCTGCATCACTTCTTTTCTCACTAGATTACCTATTTATTATAAAGGGATATTAAAGGATACGAATCAACAGCTAGATGAAGAGATACACGGAGTGAAGGAATTCTGTCTTCCTGTAGTGTGGGGTCTGGCACGGAGGAATGTGCAAGTGTTCTGGTTCCCCAACAGGGAAGCTCTCCGGAATAAAGCTCTCCTTGCATTGCTTATTAACATTACCCCACATCTCCCTCTAGAAGGGAAGCTCCGTGAAGGGAGGGACGATATCTTATTGTATTGCTCAACCCCAGGGCCTAGTGCATAATTGAGCCTGTCAGATCATAGGTGCTCAGCAATTATTATTCAGTCAATAAATGTTAAGTCAGAACTTGCTTTTCTCCATAGATGTTGAAGAGTCTAGGTACTTGCTTCACTGGCCCCTGGGCACCTAGAATATGGGCACATAACCTGCCATCAGCCAAAGGCACCTGGTTCTGCCTCGCAATGGACCATCCGTTCTGGACTAGTGCAAGCAGCGGCAACGTCCAATTTCTAGGTACAGCAGTGCTTACAGTGGCCTTTGGAAGGACTAGCGTTATCCAATATGGGAGAAGGAGTGGTGACACAAGCTTGGCATCCAGGAAGGTTTGTGATAAAGTAGCGTGGGTTGGAGTATGGCTGCCCACACTCCAAGCCTCCTTCTCCACTCTTCCCAGGGATGTCATGAGCTTCCCCGTATCCTTACAATAAATTATTTTTGGGTAACCTTATCATAGAGGCCCTCCCTGATGATTCTACATAAACAGCACCCTCTAGCATTCCCTGTCCCTCAACACCCAAGCCTAGTGAGAAAGGCTTGAGAGTTTGAAATGTGCCTTCCGGAATTTGGAGAACATAATGTGTGACATACATTCAAAAAGTCAAAGGTGAGAGTCAGTTACTGTCATGTAAGTTAGCAGGGCAGAGGGAGAGAGGGCTGAGGTCTGCCTTTGGGACTTAAGTGAACAACCACAGGCAACATTCAGAGGATGTGTTAAGTGCTTCTCATGGACTGGATGTGGGCCACTAACCCAAGAGAGCAGGAGTGGGGTCATGTTAGCTTCTATATATTAGGGCCATCCCACCTGGTGCGTGATGGAACCTGAGGGGAAGGACACGGGGGAAGATGGAAGGGCAAGCCCGAGAAAAACACAATGAACTGCTTGCATGTTGGGAATTATAATTCAGTGTATCCCCTGCTGGGATCTCTTAAGAATCCAAGACAATCTCTGAGAGAGTCAGACACCTGCCAGATTATGAGAAATCATCCTATTAAAGAACTCTAATGTAACTCTGATTGGGTTAGCAAGAATAGAGGAGGGGGGGGCTTCCCTGGTGGCGCAGTGGTTGAGAGTCCGCCTGCCCATGCGGGGGACACGGGTTCGTGCCCCGGTCCGGGAGGATCCCACGTGCCGCGGAGTGGCTGGGCCCGTGAGCCATGGCCGCTGGGCCTGCGCGTCCGGAGCCTGTGCTCCGCAGCGGGAGAGGCCACAGTGGTGAGAGGCCCGTGTACCGCAAAAAAAAAAAAAAAAAAAAAGAATAGAGGAGGGGGAGTGGAGAAGCCAGCAGGCAAGGAGAGCGCAGCCATCTTCCTCCCCTCTCTCCCAGCCTTCACTCTGCAAGTCATCAGCCTGCAGCCATTCTCAACAGGGCCCAGGGAAAAGGGCTCAACCTTATATCAGATGAAACTGATCATTATGTGGAAACAGGCAACCTGCTTTCTGAACTGGGACTATGTTAATGTCCTGAAGGGACTGCAGAACTTCTAACAATCGCCTTTTACCACTTACTGCCCAGGTTTGTATCTAGGTTTAAAAGAACAGGGAGGAAAAACAGGGCTGCTTTTATGATCATTCCCTGTTAGTCTTGTTTGTTCAAATGGTCAGTTACTTTTAAATATCAGGGGATGGTAAGCAAACAATGCAGCGGGTGAGAGTTCTTCCTCCCCTTGGTCATCTTCCCCGCTTTATCTCAGGGATCATTGTTGTCAGTTTGCTCTGATTTCTCCCGTCACATGAAAACACAAATGGGAAAAGAATTTGAAAAAGAATAGATACATGTATATGTATAACCGAATCACTTTGCTGTACACGTGAAACTAACACAATGCTGTAAATCAACCATACTCCAATACAAAATAAAAATTAAAAAAAAAACACACAGTAAACAAACATTTTTAAAATTGAATAATTTTAACTGTGTTATTAGTGGCTAAAACTGTTGCTCTTTCTGGAATAATTACCACTTCAAAGAGATTCCCTGGAAAACAATATTAATAAAAAGTAATCCATCAATGCTGAAATTTTAACAAAGGAGAGAAGACATTCTATATATGGTACCTTTCCACCATACCTGCTAGAAAATTTAATATATGATCTGAGCATATCAGGCATTTAGTTATTTGTTGAATGAATAAATGATAAATAAATTGCTTGTCTACAAATGGCCTGGTTGGTAGATGCAATGCAAGTGCAAACTTCTGAGATGCAAAGGAAATTGGTGGAGAGTATGAAGCAAATCACTTTTACAGGGTAAGTGGTGTGGAAGGAAGGAGCAGATGTTTGATTCTAGGAGCAAAATCAACAAGTTCATGCTTGGAGAACCAATACTAATCATGAAAAATCAGCCAGCCAGCATTGTAAAACAGTTGCTTTGGGGGGATTAATAATTAAACTAACAAAGCACTATCTTTCAGAAAAGAGAAAATCTGTTTCTTCTAAATAAATTAATTCAGGTATTAGAGAAAGATCAATTGCTCAATAATTATTTATTGAAAGCCCATGAAGTGATTAATACCATGGAGAATGACATGGAATCTAAAAATCCCTCAGTACTGTATTGATTACTTGTAATTTTAATGATTCACAAACATTTTCCATATTTCTCCTAATCAATTGCATTGTTGGTTGTCTCATAGGTATCATAGCATTAGAGGTGGAAGGGATCTTTAAGAATGTTTCACTAATACTCAGCCCAAATTTTCCAAAATGTAATTCTTTATATGCTGGACATGTACCCTTACTGTAAGCCACATGCTTGATAATTTCTTTATTGGAAAATAGGTTATACGTGGTGATGATCTAGTATAAATAGCAAATGACTGTTGCAGATATTATTTACATAGTTCATGTGTCTTCACATGGCATTATATACTTTTTTATTGTCTTTATTTCTGCATTTTCACTTTGTTGGTACAGAACTGTTATATTCATTCTATAAGTGCCTTAAAGTTTGGTGGCTATTTTCTCTTCACTCAGCTCAATGTCATTTCCTCAAGAAAAATTTCCCTATCATCCAGAGGTAGGGACCTCTGCTACATACCCTATACTTCTAGAAATATACTTACTATAACTGTAATGAGTGAAAATTATAAAATTTGTGTTTAATATCTAGCTCTGCACTGCAGTGGAAGCTCATCAAGGGCAGAGAATGTTCACTCTGGTGTTCCCAGCATCAAGCATAGCAGGTACACAAAGTAGGTATACCTAGGATGTTGCCTGGCGCATATGAGATGCCCAAGAAATGACTGCATGAATGATTGCAACAAATAATAATTGAGAACATATTTTGTTCTTCCCTTAACTGTGCAAATTATAAAATAGCCATAGTTCGATTTGGGGCCATTTTTCTTGGCCAACCTACTCTTCTATCTCATCTGAGAGTGCCACTTTCATACTTCAAGCCCCTTAAGAATAAGTTTCCTGGGCTTCCCTGGTGGCGCAGTGGTTGAGAGTGCGCCTGCCGATGCAGGGGACATGGGTTACCGGGTCCGGGAAGATCCCATGTGCTGCGGAGCGGCTGGGCCAATGAGCCATGGCTCCTGAGCCTGCGCGTCCAGAGCCTGTGCTCCGTTGCAACGGGAGAGGCCACAACAGTGAGAGGTCCGCATACAGCAAAAAAAAAAGAATAAGTTTCCTTTATTCATTCAATAAGTATTTGTTTTCACCTATGTGTGAAGCTGAACTTATCTTCTGAATTTTACATTCCTTTGTTAACTTGCTACCTGCCATCTAATCAAATAATTCTAAATTGACTTGGAAGTGCCCTTAAAGACTATATTGTACAAAATATTTTATAATAAAGCATTTTCTTTAGTAACACATCTCAGAATTAGTTGTCTGACACTCTTTGGACACTTTTAATCACCCTAAAGAAACTCACTTCTTTGCAAGGAAGCCCAACGGTTTGCTGTACCTATTAAATTACTGGAAACTTCCTTGTTGCTGTCCTGGACCCTTCCATACTATAAAGTCTCCTCTGGCTGCTGGTGTTGTACTCTAAACAAAACCCTCAACTTTTGTAAGATGGACCTTTCTGTAATGGCAGAAAGCTCTTATGCCTTCTCAAATAAATTTAAACATTCGTGGCTCCTTCACCAGTTCATCACTGAAGTTCTGATCAGATGTTTTGCCTTACTTATCATTTATATTTTCTTAACTCTTTAAAAATGTGGTGGCCAAAGCAAGTACAGTATTCCCCAGATGGTAAATTTATTGCTTTGAAAAGTGGGAATTTTGCCACGTACGAACTTCACAAGGATCCCAAGATTCAATATTAACTGACCGGCAGTTTGTCCTAAGATAACAGGGCATGATAAACGCACTGTTTCCATTAGACTGTGCCCAGCGCCTCAGAAAACACGAAGAGCCCAATAATTGGCAGAGGCAGTTATATTTTCTCATTTCATTTCCCTTCACAAATGTCAATGATAATGAACCAATCAAACGTTGCTTTGGTTTCATCTAATTGTCTGCTTAACCTTCTCCACCTTGATGGGCTGGCAATGCAAAACGATACAGTTGTTTATGCTACAGATTCTTAAACAAATGGTCAACAAATGTATTCAAACAATGCCTTCTAGAAAACTACAATCATGATACAAGAGAAATAATATAGATGGCCAAAAAGAGTATTGATGTCTTCTACTTCAGTGTGAGTATCAAATATGGTCGAAGTTATCTCAGCCTGTCCCTGCACCTGGATTCTTAATCAGATCAACTCCCATGAAACCGAATTCTACCATGAGACAATAAGATATATCTGTCTCTAACAAATAATTCTATGTTTTAAAAGTTGTTACAGTTTTGGAAAACACAGACGATAACATATCAATGCGTAAAAAATATAAAGAATATGTAGAAAGTGGGAATTATGTCCAAGAACACCATATGAATGAGGTTTGCTGTTGGTATCATTCCAGTCTATTGTATGTAAAACCTTCAGTGGAAGTTGCATAAATCGTTTTTGAGAAGAAGGTGGTATAAATTTTAAAAAGTATTGTTGAAAAATTCACTTTCTTTTTTCAACTTTTCACTCAACAGCATGTTTTGTGTGCAGGAAATATACAAAGCTATTGAGTTGTCAATGGTGAAAAATCCCGTGCTGTCATGCTTCCTTGAGGAGGTGGCATTAGAGACAAAATATGTAAGATGTAGGGATCCATACTACTAAATACTGATTTCCACTACTCAGACTCTCTCCTTAATATGTGACAATTTTCAACACTTTAGATCCATGATGTACATTTTCCCTAAATATCCCAGAAATTACTTTAGTTATAGAAAATGGCTGATTGAGAGAAATTTTTCACATTTCTTTCTAGCTTTTTTTAATCCTCCAATTAAGATAGAGTCTACTTTGGAGTTCCTTTCTAAAACTAATGTCTCAGAGCTCTTAATAACCTTTTATTTTGCTTGAATAAAGCAGCATATAAACCTTTACTATTCCTGCAGTTTGGGAGAAGATAACTGGATATATTGATACAGTAGACAGAAGAAAAAACAGTCAATTCCTATTCACTACTCAAAACAGAGAACCAGAGTTTCAATTGAGATACTACCTTAAAAAGAAGGAAAACTGTCAACTCTCACTACTCGAGTGGGGTGTTTACTCTGAATCCGAGGGAGTGAAAGAAGCCCTTTGCAGTGCCTGCTGACTCAGACCAGTTTTCCCACTGCTGCTAAAAAGGCAGAGCTGGGTTGCCTAATTGAGAAAGCTTAATGGTCAGCCATGGCATTGAAGCAGACACTGGTGCTTAATCACTTTTTCATGCTCCAGTAAGTAAACTTTTAATGGACAGATAACACCATCTTAATCTCTGATACTACTTCATGGAAAAACAATACAACCAGTCCCAAGGAAGGAGACATTTAAAATAACAATGATAATAAGGGAGGTTAAAAAGTTCAAAGCCAGCTGACTACATATCTGGCTTTGAGTTTAGCATTAATTTACAGGTAGGAATGAGTCTTTGAATAAACTTTTATCCTTTCAGAAGTAAGAGCTATTAAAGAGGTGGATAGACAGAAATGAAAGGTCTTTACACATGTGAAATACACAAGATTAGATGAAATGCCAGACTAGCCTTTGCTGTTACCACAAGGGGGACACCTTCTGTGGACAGAGACAGACTGAAATAAAGTGAAGGCTTTTTAAATCCATATTCCTCCTCTCTCATCTCCCCCAAGCACACCGAGAAAGCTGGTTAAAGACTGTAAATGACAGGGAATTGCCATGAGACAGAATTGAGGAGATTCGGATCATCAAAATGCTCTTAGG
Source organism: Phocoena sinus (assembly GCF_008692025.1). NCBI lineage: Eukaryota > Metazoa > Chordata > Mammalia > Artiodactyla > Phocoenidae > Phocoena > Phocoena sinus. Next base: position 32,898,049 of record NC_045775.1, read on the forward strand.
ATTGACACTTGCCATCTCATTTCATAAATGTGCAGGCAAATTCTCTGGAAACAGAATTCACAAACTGCTCACTCTTGAGTTGTTTCTTTTTCTTTTTTGCTTGAGAGCCTGCTCAGCCCGTGGAAAGAATAAGCATGTCCCCTTTTAACGGTCAAAAGGGAAGTCTCATCTGACAGTGTACTTTTGAACAAAACCAACCTTTTTTTTTTTTTTTTTTTTTTAAGTAAAGTGACCAAAGGCTAGCTGGGGGTGGGGGAGTGTGAAGGGGGAAGAGGAAAAGCAAAGCAAAGATTTTTGTGCTAAGCCGTTCATTTCCTCATTCATATTTTGTCTTCCTCTCCTACCCCAAATCATCTTTACTTGTAAAGGTTACTTAAGTTCACAGGGGGTCTTTCCTGGTGTCATTTTAGTATTAGATAGCATTTGATTTCTTTACTCAAATGAGATTTTTCAGGACTGTGTTCATGTCTTAGAATTCTTAATATCTTCACAGGGTATCTCCTCATTGTAACATTTCAGTGAAAGTGGAGAGAGGATACCCAGTGCTCTGTGACTGAGCCTTCCGTCCGCATGGGGGTAGATTGCAGTGCTGTAGGAGACTGTGGCTCTGTGATAGAGGAAAGAATCTTGGGTTTGAAAGGAGAAGATCCATGTTAGAATCCCACAATATAATCATAATTAAAGCAACAGTAATACTGTAACGAGGATAACTGTCATGGATTGGGTGCTTACTCTGCGTCAGGTACAGCATTAATGCTTTGCAAACGTCTGTAGCTGCTGCATCGACCTAGGAGGTTATCAGGATCCCTGTTTCACAGATAGAACACTAAGGCTTAGAAAACGAAAGAGACTAGCCTATGGGGACACATTGCTGGTAATTTACAACAGACACTGAGTTAGAAATCACGTCTATCTGCTTAGTTTCACCATCTGTAAAACAAAAGCATAATGTCCGTCAAATTTTGCTGTGCGTAAATAGGATTACATGAGCCTTGTAAACCAAAACTAAATATATATGCAAAAGTATTTGTGTTGGGACTTCCCTGGCGGTCCAGTGGTTATGACCCTGTACTTCAAATCCAGGGGGCGTGGGTTCGATCCCTGGTCGGGCACTAAGATCCCACATGCTACGGGTGGCGTGGCCAAAAAAAACAAAAGTATTTGTGTTAAGGTCAGCATGACATATAGACCAGGTGCCAAAGGGGAAACGGAGACCTCATAAGGTGGGTTACAGGGCCGAGGAAAGTAGGGACAACTTGCCTTCCCAAGGTCATGGTTCTACGCCTTTTCATGAACCTAAAAGTCTTTTCTCACTTTTCTGACATTGTGTTACTCCTTTAAGATGCCAGAGCAGCCTTTTCTACTCTGGTGGGAAGAGGACTGTGGCATATTGTTGGAAGGGGGATTGGGGAAGAGATTCAGTTTCACTGTGGGATTAGAACACTTTGGTTGAAGAAGGAGAGGGGCTAGTAGAAAGCTTGAGGGCAGAAGAATAGACAGACTCAGTTGTCTTTCTTGAGACAGATGCAGTACTTAATTCTTAGGCTTCTGCTTTAACAAGGGTCATTAAGTGGCTTCCTGAAACTTTCCATGTGGTTGGTCTCCGGTCCGGGAAAGGATCAAAACGTTGGTCGGCGAGATTCTTTCATAGGAACAATCCCCCAAACTTTAGCCAACAAAACATTTTTCTAAATTACCAAGAAGCCAATACGGTATCACCTTATTTAAAAGGCGGTCCTCAGGTTTTACAGCCCAATGTGAAGCTAGGAAACTCACTCACCTTCACATGATGGCCATTTCTTCAAACATTTTAAAAAATTAATTTATAGTGGCAAAATACACATAACATAAAACTTACTATCTTAACCATTTTTGATGCATCGTTAGTTCGTTAGGTATTAAGGATATTCATATTATTGTGCAAACATCACCATCTCCATCTCCAGAACTCATTTGCAACAGCATGGATGAAACTGGAGGACATTATGCTAAGTGAAATAAGCCAGACACAGACAGACAAATACTGTATGATCTGAGTTATGCGTAGAAGCTAAAAAAAACTAAAACCAAAACCAAGCAAAACGAAAACATCAAACTCGTAGGAAAAGAGATCAGACTGATGATTACCAGAAGCAGAGGGAGCCAGGAGGAGGGATTGGAGGAAGGCGGTCAAAAGGTACTACAAACTTCCAGTTTTAAGGTAAATAAACACCAGGGATGTAATGTACAACGTGATGACTGTAGCTAACACTGATATATAGGAACGTTACTAAGACAATAAATCCTAAGAGTTCTCATTACACAGAGAAAAATTTTTTCTTTTTTCTTTTCTTCTTTCTTTTCTTTTTGTTGTATCTATATGAGATGATGGAATTTAGCTGAACCTATTGTGATAATCATTTCACAATATGTGTACATCAAACCATCATGATGTATGCCTTGAACTTATATAGTCACGTATGCCAACTATTTCTGAATAAAACTGAAACAAAACAAAAAAATGCTGAATTCATAGTAACAGGTCTGAGAGTTACCAGAGGTCTGAGAGAGGGGCAAAAATGGAGAGTTAAAAAAATAATAAAGAAAAAAAGAAAGTAGAATGGTGGCTACCAGGGGCTGGGGAAAGGGGGAGGACGTGATGATATGCTTCTAACATTTTACATTGTGCCACTAAACCTGTGTTAAAAACAAACACAAAAATCTGTTTTTTCCTCTCCTATCAAGACACATTCATGAGAGCTTTGATGACATTAAATATGTATAAGTTTTTCTTTCACTAAGAAACTAGTGAAAGTGTGTGGGTATTTTACTCATATCCAAGGAAAGTATGCAACATTTTAACATCATAAATCACTTGGAATGTTTATTATGTATGAGGGTAGATGCAATGTATTTGACTTTGAAATATGTGGCTCATTGGAAAGCATGGAGAGATGGGTTTCTTGTTATTGTTTTAACCTTCAATTATTGATTTGGATTCTAAATAGGAACTTTAGTATTTCAGAAGGTAATAAACACAGAATAATTTTTGTTGTGTAGTTTTCAGATCTTCATTTACTCTTTTCATATCCTCTGTTTGTTTTTCTGAATCTTCCACTCATACATGGAATACATAAACTGTGCTTCTTTTTATAAACACAGATATATTAATTTATTCAAGACTGATTAGAACTTCCTAGATACCTAGCATTCCAATAACTGTTGAGGAAACAAAGATGAGTATCTTTTAAGTACTTAATGAAACTTCAATAAATGAAAAATGCTGTGTATATGCTGAAAGTGTGAAATTGCATATAACAAGATAATTTTGAGATGATTTGTGGGGAATGGGAAGAATCATGGATTCACAACTATCTATTCATATAACCAGGGATGTCCAAGAATAAAACTTGAAATGAAAGACTTGTAAGTTTAGCAAAGATATTGAACACAAGGTATTAGTAATATCAGTGAAAAGAAGCAAAAATTACTGTATAAAGCACAGTAGAGCTTTATGATGACTGACATCTAGTTGGAATACATGAACACAGATGCTAATCGTATTATAGAGAAACATCTGTTATACTAGATTCAAAATAAGAATATTTACAAGTCAGGAACAATGGGGAATCGGTAAGCAATCTTTTCTCATATCTGAACTTGAAAACACTGCCATTCACTATACTTCCTACCAAATTTGTATTTCTTTAATATAAGAATGTGAAAATAAAAAGCTGCATGATAAAATATAGAATTTATATTCTGCATTTGTAAGGCCCAAAGACAAACTAACACAAAAGAAGTTCTCTCCGTATAAAAAAGGATAATACATAACATCTGTGTTTCTCCTGTACATAAAATTCAACCGCTGTGAGGGACCCTTGGTGATCATCCAATTCAAGCTCTTATTTTACGGTAGAAGAAGCTTAGATCCAGAAAATGAAAATAAATTTACCAAGATCACAGAACTGGTGAGTTGGAGAACCTAGCCTAGACCCCAGTTCTTCCGCCATCATCATCCAGTGACTTTTCCCATATTATTTATGCCAGTGGACAGGCATTGGGACCTATAGACTGCATCTTAATGGGGTTTCCTTCTTTATTTTCTTTCTCCCAACTTTTTTTTTTTTAATTGATACTTTTTCCCTTTTTGCAGCTCTGAGAAACGTGAGGTCAGACTCAATCTACCCAAATGTGTCTTCTCCCTTCTGCAGGCCTCTGCAATCACTATAATCAAATATTTGAGTCATTTGGCCCAAGTTCTAATAACACAGAAACCTGACAGGTCTGGCTGTCCCACTGCCTTTTGATGATACACCCATTTTCCTTGTTATTTCTTTTAGGTACCTGGGTATTTTTTTCCTCAATCCAATAACTCTTTTGAAAAATGTTTTTACTGCATACATTAATAATAAACTCCAGGTTCCAAAGAGGAAACACAAGCGTGAGAAATTGTTTTGAGATTAAATAAATTATAAATATGTAAAGCCAAATGGGACCTAGAGGTTATTTAGTTTCATCTTTCCTTTGGCCGATGTTCAAGAAAGTTCATGTCACGCATTCATGAAAGTAATTTGTGTCAGCCATTGGCAGAGCTGGGATCAGCAGCAAGAATTTTTGTCTTTCTGTCTGATGATTTTTGTTGTATTGTCTACAGAAAATGCAGATGGAAATACACGGGGAAACAATGAAAGAGAACTATTTGTCATATATCATGGTTTAATGTTTTCTCACCCGTCATCTCATTTGGCCATCCCTCCCCCACCAAAACCAGTGAAGCCTACATTACTATTTTTCATTTACAAATGAAGAACTGAAGCTAACACTTGAGTGAGAAGTCATACTGCTGGGAGATGAAATTTGATACTAGATTTGTCTGTTTACCTTTAACATAAACACCATGGTAAATAAAGTGAAGATAAAGTTGAAAAGCTATATATCAGTTGATACACAATTTTATGATTGTTTGTAGGCACAATCTCTTTAATGGTCACGAAATAAATAATGCCATTTTGCATGGTGATTATCTGAGTCATAAGACATGGTGGATAAAGCATAAATTTTAATGTCAGGCAGACATAGTTCAAATTCTCGCTTGTCTGTCTAGATAGAATGTAGTAGCTCAACAAACGAGAGTCATAATAATAATTTTTGTAATTATTCTCTTTGTGTCTGAAAGTAAAGTGTCTTCTGAGGAACAACACATCCTATGTTAAAAATTTAGGAGAAAGGAGAAGGGTCCAAGGCCAGGACAAATTCTTAAAGCATGTTTTTATTTCTTTTCCAATTATGCTTCCTTATTTTTCATCAGATGACAATGACTAGGACAATTTATGTAAAAATGATAAGCAATATCAAGAACAAAGAGTGGGCCTAGGAACAAATCACAGATGTATCAGCAGATAACAAACCAACATGTACAACAAGAGCCTTGTTACAAGTCTATGACTCCATTGTTTCATGTAACTTTTCACCATGAACTTTACAGCAAGAAGGGATTCCAGTGGTTACCAAGTCCAGCTACCTCATCCCATAGAGGAAACAGAGGTCTGGAGAAGATTAGTGCCTTGCTAATTATTCGCTTTGTGACAAAATTGGAACTTGGAGCCAGGACATAGAATTCTGAATGTAATAGTTTTCCTTTTAATCTCCAAGCCTTGAAACTGGTGACTGTTTATAAAGACTTACTTCCTTTGTTGTTAGGGTTAACCTTTGTCATAATGGACTGTCAGTGATTCTTCAGTTGTTAGGTGTCAGAAATTATTTGGTCCTCAAAGAGTATCATTTTATCTTTTTTTTTTAAATTTTTTAAATAAAGCAATCCCACTCAGGGGTACATTTGAAGAATTCGGGGGAAAACTCTTCTAACAATTATGAGGCACTCACTGTTTACTCATTATCATTTTTCTCCTCATTGGCAGGAAACACTTTAACTCTAATAAATGGAAAAAATACAAAGCCTAAGTCAAATTTTAGGTTCTATCTAATTTTTTAGATGTTATCTAAATGAGATACCACATTGCTCTAAATAAACAGATGATGTGACTGGAAATGCTTGGTATTTCCCATGTGCACATTGGTAAACTGAGGCAAGTTTCCAGATGCAAATGGAGGTATTACCCAAGCTGTATTTGGTTTTGTCTGATTAAAACCCATTTTTCAAAGTATTACCCAAAAGGATTTCAGAACTGTCTGAACACAGAAAATACTGCTCATGACAAGTACTTCAAAATGTGGATCAAGATCTGGGTAACCCTGCTGAAAATGCTAATGGAAACTTTTCGTGACCACCATGTGTTGCTTTTGCCCTTTATAACCGGATAAACCAGTGCTTGATTTTTGAAAAGTTATTCTCAGAATATTTTTGAATATTGGAAGACAAAGTAATTAAAAGGAAAATATTCATCTAAAAGAGAGATACTTCAATCGCCCTCTCTTCCATGTAAGTCCTCTCATGTTGAGGCTGGTAAGGTTGATAGCTTTTGAGATTGGTGAGTTTGGGCAGCCTTACAATAAACAGACTGTATACTCTGGACTTAAACCACCCAAGTCCACACATCATGTGAATGAGTAATGCTACAAAAATATGTTTATAAGTTAGTCAGGTGGACCTTAGAATGTAAATAACAAATAAGATTTTTTAAATTAGCTCAACAGGTTGGAGCTAAATGAGGAATAGACCTCCTGTTGGGGGCATGTGGAAGACAAGAGACAAACATAACTCTTTTGCATACATTTTCTTCTAGTTCTTCATCCAATGAGAATGATTTTGACTTATTCGTTTCATTATTCAATAAACATTTATGGACTACACCCATCGTATGTCAGATACTGTGCCTTCATATGTAAAGTCCTTCATATGTAAAGATGAGTAAGATAAGTATGTGTCCCCAAGTTGCTTAGAGTCAAATGAGGAGGCAGAAAAATACACCTTGACAATACTAAGTATTATCACGAGACATATGCAGGGTGCAGTGGGAACACAAAGGGAGGATACAAATCAGAATCGGATAATGGGGAGGGAAGCATCACAGAGAGAATGGTTCTTGTATTGAGTCTTAAAGCAAGTGCAGGGTTTGTTAAGTGAAAAGAGGGGAAAAAAACAACAACACTGAAGAAAGACGGCAATGAACATGTGAGAAAATGGAGATCTGAGCCACTCTTGACTATTTCAGTGAAACATAAGTAATCTGGTGAAGCCGGGACACAGAACATTTATTGGGAGATAGAGAGGGCCAAGCTTAGGAGGGTACGCAGGGCTACAATTTCAAAGCTCTTTGGTCCCAAGCTAATGAATTTGGATTTTATCCTGGAAGTTACAGGGATTCATTACAAGATTTTACATATGTGTATGCCAGATCCAGATTGTGTTTAACAAGATCACTTTGGCAACCAAGTGGAGGATAGTTGGGAGTGGCCAGGATGGGGGAAGGGCATCTCTTAGTGTGCTGTTGCAATAACTCATGTAATAAGCTATAAAAGGCAGTAATGGATATGAGAGACTTCAGGGGGTATGAACTAAAAGATTCAGTGACTGATTTGTTGTGGTGGGGAGACAGCAAGTCAAAGAAAGGAGTCTAAGCTGACTTCTTGGTTTAAGGTTAATCAAAGTGTTATATAAACCAGAAACACTGGTGAGGTGGGTAGTAGTAAGATGAGTTTAATCTGAAACATATCAGGTTTAAGTAAGGGGACCTGTGGAAATAGGTTGAATAGACAGTTGAATGTATGGATGGGAGGGTGGGCAGTAAATATTAGTAACGGGAAACTAGAGTCAAAGATAAAAGTGAGGGTAAAATAGTAGCTGGTTCCTCTAAATTTGTTCAGATACTTTGCATAAGTAAGTTACATTCCAATGTATGAAACCTTTTTATAAGAGAACGTTGAATCAGTCAGTACTCTTTGAGGAACTCTGGAGATTGGAAAAGGAGCCATGAAAGTACAAATAAGCAAACAGAGTTTCAATGTTCAAAGTCAAGTCAGACTAACCTCATGACACTGAGGGATCTTAAACTAACTGAAGAGATAAGTGCTGTTGGTACATGATTTCTGACCTTCATCAGGATGTTTTGCATAACTACACAGAAGCACTTTGGACCGAATGGAAGACTATGGACTGTCTGATAATGCGTTTAGGTGGAGTCCTTACTAAATAACGGTGCTCAAAGATTGCTGACTCAGGCTGGATGGAAAGTGACTGATGTGTTGCAATGCACTGTCCTTGCCTTTGGCTAAATACTCTGTCAGAGTATAGGATAAAGATATAAAAGCCATTCTCACTACATTTGCAATAGATGTCAAAGTTGAAAAATGAAAACAGACTGGATGGCATTCAGGATCCACAGACATCTTAATAGATGCAATTTAAAAAGGGTGGGTCTCTACATCCTACGCTGTTGGTGGGAATGTAAATTGCTGTAGCCACTGTGGAAGACAGTATAGAGCTTCCTTAAAAAACTAAAGTTAAGGTTACCATATGATCCAGCAACCCCACTCCTGGGCATATATCCAGAGAGAACTCTCATTTGAAAAGATATATGCACCCCAATGATCATAGCAGCACTATTTACAATAGCCAAGACATGGAAGCAACCTAAATGTCTATTGACAGATGAATGGATAAAGAAGATGTGGTAATATATACAATGGAATACTACTCGGTCATAAAAAATGAAATAATGCCATTTGTGTCAACATGGATGGATCTACAAATTATCATACTAAGTGAAGTAAGTCAGAAAGAGAAAGACAAATACCATATGATATCACTTATATATGGAACCTAAAATATGATACAAATGAACTTATTTAGAAAACAGAAACAGACTCATAGACATAGAAAACAAACTTATGGTTACCAAAGGGGACTGGGGCGGGAGGGGGGATAAATTAGGGGTTTGGGATTAACAGATGCAAACTACTATATATGAAAGAGATAAACAACAAGGTCCTACCACACAGTACAGGGAACTATACTCAATATCTTATAATAAACTATAATGGAAAAGAAAAGAAAAAAAAAGGGTGGGTCTCAACGTCCTGCACCCGGAGCCCTCAAAATCACCTGCAAGTACTTTTGGACTGAGTTGTGGCTCTCAACCCCATCAACACATCAATTAAATAAATAAAACAAATGGAAAAACACCTTCGAAGATGAGTTTTCAGGCATTCAATTAAGTAGGAATTCACACACATGTCCTAAGGGGACCCACTAAGAAACTGGAGCCATAAAGTTTGAGACAAACGTAATAACTGCTGGTCTTCAGAGACTTCAAGTGATGTCAGTCGGAACAGGAATCATGTTCTATGTGATCATAAGGACTTGAATTAGATTAAAAAGTTATCTTTTCTCCATTAATTTCTGTGAAGAACTTGCCCACAGTAGAGTGAATAATAGCGTTGGCTCTGGAACCAGATTTGTCCAGCTCTACTATTTATTATTTGTGTGACCTTAGGAAGGTTTACTTAGTCCTTCCCTCTATCATTTTCCTCACGTGAAAATGAGGATAATAAGAGGATCCAGCTTGTAAGGTTATCGTCAGGATTTAATGAGTTAATGTATGTAAAAGCACTGAGGAAAATACCTGATGCATAGAAATTGCTTTATGTGTCAGCTACTATTGTTGGTAGTAGTGACAGGAGCATAGAGGGTAACCATCCCCTCACCCTGCCCCGCCAAAGGAAATATTAAGTAGAAGAAGAGATGTAGAGAGGCACTCTTTGAGCACCTTTTAAGAATTCACGGATCATTTGTAAGCCAGTGTCTAGAAGTTGGTGACACTTCCCAAGCATTCTGATTGCTGACTCACCCACATAACTCCCGTCAGAGTGTATGGGAAGGAGCTGCAAGCAATACCCATCACCCTAGGATGCAGGACAGCTTTCTGCTTGGGTACCTGGCAAGGTTAGGTACTTCTTTCATTTCTGAACTCATCTTCTTGCCTTCATACTTTACATATTTAGTTTTCCACGCGTGTTTCTGGCCTCTGTGTCAATGGCAATTCAGAATCTGTTTTTCTGGTCCACTGTCCTCGACTCTGATCCCAAGTCCTTACTAGAGAAGGAAAGGGCACCAAGAACCTTTTACTTTTAAAAATTCCCAGGCATAAAGTTCGTAGAACCACGAGCACACAGCAAATATTAGATTTTCATGGAAAATGAAAAACAGGCTTCTTTGCGTCTACCGGGGTTAAGAACAACCCTGATATTTTGGTAACTGCTAGATCAGCGTGACACTGCTTTTGAATTGCAGTTTGGAGCTCCACACACCACTGAATTATCTACCCAGTCATCGAACTAAAATGCCTGGGTCAGATCTTAGAATCATATCCATCCATCGTCTACTCCACGCTATCCCTGGACCATACCTTTCTCCTGCACTGCTATTCCTCATACTGAGTTCCATGGAAGGCTGGTGTCACAAGATATTATCTTCTTGAAAAAATAAAATCTATACACATATAACTGAGAAACACTGCACATGATCAACAGTGCTTAGGTATTCCCAGAGCGAATTAGCTTCTTAAAAGAACTCCTTTAGAAAGAACCAGTTTACCTGGGTTTAACCTAGTAGTCCCTAGTTTATTCTCTCATAAAATTACTTTCAGTTTATAGCCCATTAATACTCAGTTCACTAGTATTTGTTGGAAGATTCTGGTAGCTACTAATTTTGGCTGATTTTCTTTGAACACCTACTCAGTACTAATTTGTTGTTGAAAACAGCCCTTTAATTAGGGCGAGCGTATGTCCCAGTTTGCCTGGGACATTCCCAGTTCACTGCTGTTGATCCAGTGTGATTATAATTCTTCCCCCTTTTACTCTCAAAAATGTTCTGATTCTGATGACCAATTATGTAGACGCTCGACCTGTAAGGTGTCTATTATTATCATCTGCTTGCTTGCTTTACTTAGTTATTTATTGCCTTTCTACAATTTATCCTCCCTACTGTGGCTGGAATTAAGTGTTAAAAATGTAAGTTAGTTCATTTCATGTCTCAGTTCATAATCCTCCAGTAGATTCCTAGCACTCTCGGAATTAAAGTCCCCTAACCGAGTCTTCCAAGTCTATGGGCTTCAAAGACCTAATGAATTAGCTGCTACCTATATCTCTGATGTCATTTTTTATCACTCTCCTACTTTTTATAGAGCCTCATTGGGCTCCTTATTGTTCCTAGAACAGATCACATATGCTCCTACCTCAATGCATTTATACTTGTTAGTTTTTCCCTCTGTCTGGAAATCTTCTCCCCAATTATTCACCTGACTTGTTTCCTCACTGCATTTAGTTTTCTGCTCAAATTTCATTTCCTTTGACCACCCTCTCTAAAAGCACTTTCCCTCCTCTTTCTCTGTCTCCTTATCCTGCTGTGCTTTTTGTTTGTGTTTATATTGTCTGAGTTATAACTCTAATACCGCAGTTACATTAGCACTCCAGTACCTCCATTGGAGTGTGTATATCCTCTTTGCATACCATTTCTATAATGTTCAGTTCTTCAACATATTAGCAAAACAGTTAAAAATAAATGCTCACCCTTGCTCACTTTAGAACACTGACATTTTAAAATAATTTGCCAATTTCATTAATCTCCCTCAGTTCTAGGTATTTTGATTGGCAAGTGCTCTCTTTCGACAGGCATGCAGTGTTTTGAAACATACGGATTAAATCTACCTTTCTCGTTTCCTTGTTTTTCAAAATTGATCTGTAATCGAACCAGAAACACTTAAAAGCAGAGACTTTTTAGACACCACGCAGTACAGACTCCTAGGAAGACAGGGAAACACACTAAGGAAGGGAAATCTTCCTTCAAGTCCTTCAACAGGTATAGGGACATCTGTCACCTTTTGGTTTGTTCCTCATCAAGCCCTTTGGGAGTTGCCTGTTGCCCACCTGGTAGGGATTTCAATAGTGTTGCCCCATCTCATCTCTTACACAGGTGGGACCTGAGCAAAGTTTAATAAGAAGAATATATCATCCCCCTGTGGATGCAGTGAGTGGCCCAAGTTTCAGATAGTGTTATAACCTTGGGATCATAGTATCAAAGGAACTCTTTCTTTCTATCTTCTCACTCTGCTTTACCCTCCGTCCTAAATCAAGCTCTTACCATGAAGCAGCAAAGATTGGGTTCATGATCTCTAGACATCATCCTAATACTGGCCATTTCAGAAGAATTAAAATCCTTCCCTTTCCCAGCATACATATCAATTCCTCAATAGGATTCTGGTTGTTTCCATTTAGTTCATCCTAAGCCAATGCATATAAATATAAAGGCAAACAGACAAGGTAGATATAACCCTAGAGATGAATGCTATACTATAGTCATTTTAAAACTTTCTTTAGAGCAATTCCTACTCATCACCCCATGGTTTATCTTCCCAATGTATCCTCCCTTTCATCACAGCACACATTTGATCCACTGAAGAAGGCATAAACATTTTAGCTTGGTTTCTACCTTCCCTCCCAGCTTTATGTTGCTTTTTGACTTGTCCTGGATTAATGTTTTGTTATCAATCTCTGGAATGGTTCTCTTCTTTAACTTTACATCCTGTGCCTTTATTAATGAATTCTTTGAGAGGAAGGACTGTGTCTGAGTCATTTTATACACAAAAGCACAGCGTTTGGAAATAGTAGATGCTCAGTAAATGCTTACTGAATGAATAACAATAATAGCTACCATTTATTGAGTAATTATTATGTGCTAGGCACTAAACATATTACATGCTTTATCTCATTGGTTCTTACGAGAAGAACGAGGTAATCATTGAAAAATATTTTTTTTGGGCTTTCCTGGTGGCGCAGTGGTTGAGAGTCTGCCTGCCGATGCAGGGGACACGGGTTTGTGTCCCGGTCTGGGAAGATCCCACAGGCCGTGCAGCGGCTGGGCCCGTGAGCCATGGCCGCTGAGCCTGCGCGTCCGGAAAAAATAAAATAAAATAAAATAAATATTTTTTTGGTATCTCCTTAGCGCAGGTGTGATTTGTTAGAGTATTTGAATACTTTTACATGATTTTAAATAATAACTACATTACTTAGAGTAAGTAAAGAATATTCATTTAGCCACTCAGTTATTCATCAGACATCAATTGTCTACTTTGTGTCAGGAACTGGTAGTGGAGATACAAAATTAAGAGGTATCACAAATCTGGTCACAGTCCTGGCTCGACCTTTCTGTACTGCCACCCCCTCACCTCCCATTCCCCTGCCACTGCCTTCAGAACAAAGTTCCACCTTCTTGGCAAGATAAGGGAGTTTTTTTTTTTTTTCTGCCATCGCATTTCCAGGCTCACCGCTGGCTAATCCACACCTCAAATCTCAGCAATAGCAAAACACTGATAGAGATCAGTCTAGTGATTACCTTTGAGGGGAAAAATGTCTGGAAAGGGTTATCAGGGGACCTTCTGAGGTGCTGATAATGGTTCTGTGTCTTGATCTAGGTGCTGAATACACGGACACGTGAGTGAATTCTATTTATGAAAATGCGTTGAACCGCACAGCCACGTGTTTCTGTGGGTATACTACACTTCAATAAAGAGTCAAAAACAAGTTAACCCAACCAAAAAGCCACCTCTTACAATGCTGAACTATTTGCTGTTTCCCATCCCTAATGTGGCATATTTTCCTCCAGACTTTTGCATATGCTGCTGCCTCCCTGGGTCACCACTGGCCTGTGCTATTAACTTTTTCCCATAGTTCTCTATGAAACTGCTTTGCGACAGCCTGTTCCTGTGATTCTCTGCCCCACCAGACTAAGTTCTTCAGTGCTGTGTTTCCTGGTATTTAATGTAGCTCCAGGAGCTCAAGGAGTTTAGTATAGTGACAGAACCACATAATTTTCCCCGTGCGAAATGCTGGGAGAGCTCAATTCTAAGCGCTCTGGGAACACAATAAAAAAAAGCACGCAGGCATACAAATACAGTACACAAACGTATCTTCTACAGAGGGCTGAATCAAAAGAGAACATATGATTTGTGCCTTTATCACCTCCCCAAAACAACAAAATCAATACTCAAAAGACTTTTCTATACTTTTAGAATAGCTATGCATATATATGGATGAAGCTCTTCAAGTTGGAACTTAAATTGGCATTCTGTAAGCTAGGCATCCTTCTACTCTTTTTGCATAGAGACTCATTAAATAGCTTGTCCTTTGTGTTAAAACCATAGGCCTGGGTTTAATCAATTCTTTCAGAGTTAACTATTGATATTTCCAGGGGATTTTTCCATGATTGGATGACAGCTATATTTCATCCTATGTATTAACTCTTGTCAGTTAGTGGTGAGTGCCTGCAACAATCCACTGAGAATGACTCTGAGATGAATCTAGGCTGAGTCAGTGACGATGACATGATTGATGTTTGCCACGGATGCTGTGAGGTCAGGGAGGGCAGTGAATGGGCTACCTCTCATCTGGATTCTAAATCATCATTTAGCATAACAACAAGGTCATGCCCAGATTATCTTTCTGCAGGATTTCTCAGAGCTAGTGACATGTTAGCGTGTCCTCTGAATATCTGAGATGGAGATTCATTTTATACAGTATATCACAGATGCTGTTTTTGGATAATGGAACCTTTGATTTCACCAAAGATATTGAAGAACAATTCCTTCTCAGATCCCATTTTGGAAGATGTGGTTTGGAAGGTCACAACCTTGCTGAACTTTTGGAAATCTGGTTCTCAAACCAGTCAATGAATATTTATTAGATGTTCCCTTGAAAAATAGATAAAATTATACAGTAAATTGGGCATATTTTGTTTTAGCTAGACCCAAGTGGATTATTGAGGGGAAAAAAAAAGAGCTTTGGGACATATATTCTCTAAATTATTTATTTAGTCTGTGTTCCCCAAAGGATCATGGGCCTAAACTGTGGCTTTGGGACACACACACTGAACAAAAGCTAAGTATATAAGTGTTACTTCAATTTTGTTTCTTTATAATGAAACTTCGGGTGTCTGGTATTTAGCATACTGTGTTTTTGGTTTAGTTTTTCAGTGCTTTGAATTGCTTAGGAAATTATGTGCTTTAAGTTAATTATTATGTCTGTTTGTTGATAGTGTTGTTGATCATTGATAGTCTAAAAAGTGTAACCTATTAGGGACTACAGATTTATGGGAACTGCAGGAACCCCATTTTTTGTTTAAGTTGCTAATCTTTTGATTTTCTTTCCCTATCCCTTACGTGAATCAAAGTAGATATTTTTCTTTTTAAGGCAAAAGAATATTTAAATTAATAGCAGCAGAATCATCTCTGGGGAAACAATATAACAAATGATCTTGAATGTGTAACAGAGTAAAAATAGAGTGGTAGAAGGTGGATTTGACCTCGATTCCTCTGCACACGCCTGATAAAAAGTAAAAAGAGGTAATCTTTCATTACATTCTCTTTGCAAAAAAAGAAGTGAATAACTTCTTTATAATTTGTATTGCCATAGTTAAAATACACTTCATTATAATTTTCATAAAACTAGTACACAACTCTACAATACTGGTGAAAATTTTATGTTGAATTCCTGAAGGTCTGATGCCATAAGCATAATCTAAGATGTAAGTTGAAGGCCGGGTAGAGCTCTTGTTCTTCATTTAAAATTTTGATGGAATTTAAATGCAGTTTAATATGTCTGTGAGATGGGTCCCTGAATACAATACTAACTTTCATTTAAACGATTTTTATCTCATTTTATCATTTTTATACAAATCATCTTTGCTACATAACTGTGAAGATGGGGAAGGATGTAAAAATTTTGACACACATTTATCGAAAAGTAGGTAATATGATAGGGAGGGAAAGAAAATGGAGTACAGTCCATTCTCTTTAAAATAACAGTTTAACCTCTATTCCTGAAAAGTGTCCAGTCAACAATTTATAAATGTTAGTTTATAAAGAGCAATCAATACCATTTCTTTTTTTTTTTTTTGCGGTACACGGGCCTCTCCCGTTGCAACGGAGCACAGGCTCCGGATGCACAGGCTCAGCGGCCATGGCTCACGGGCCCAGCCGCTCCGCGGCATGTGGGATCTTCCCAGACCGGGGCACGAACCTGCGTCCCCTGCATCGGCAGGTGGACTCTCAACCACTGCGCCACCAGGGAAGCCGAATACCATTTCTCATATAGTTGGTACTCAGAAACATTGTTTCAAATGATTAGTTTACTCATTAAACAGATTAAGTGGACAATAATCTGAGAATAACATGGTTTGCTCTCACTTCTTGTCAGACACTATGTTGAATACTTTTCGTACATTAATTTTTTCATACATTAATCTATTTGTTTCTATTTTTAAAAGGCCAAAAAAGAGTTGCGGGATAGGAAAACACAGAGGCTAAGAAGAAGCTTCAAATCCTGTCTCTTCTGTTTACTTGTTGTGCGACCTTGGGCATATTACCAACATTTCTTTGCATAACTATTCACAGAGTGGTTACCAATCTTGTAAGGTAATTGTTAGAATTTATGAATTAATATATGTGACTTGCTTAGAAGTGTGCTTGGAAAATAGTGGAGTACAACGCATTTCAAGATAGTTATTAGGTAACTTGACCAACATGACAATAAGAAGTGTAGTTGGGATTTGTCTGAATCTAGAACTCAGGGTTTTAACCAAAAAAAAGAATTTTTATTTCTCAATATTTTATCCATCTGGGTAAAGCAGTGGTAAAATTAGTGAAGATTTGGAAATAGTTTTTAAAATTGTATTTCTTTGAATGAAATTCAACAACAGCTTGTGATGGATAATAGCATAATAACAGCATAATAGTTAATAGTATATATGTCATTTTACATACGATTGCATCTTATCTCTCAGAGAGCAAGCTGCTGGAGAAACTAAAGAACTAGAGTTATTATTACTATTATATATTATTATTAATTGGAATATAATACATTACTATGAATAGGGTAAATATTCAATGGATTCTTCTATCTCTACCTAAAACAGACCTTGTTCAGAAAAATGATTTAAGAAATACCTTTTTAACCCGTGCCCTTCTCTTCTATTAAGATACGACTTAATTTTTGAAAGTTTTTTTAATATTCATGAGGGAATATATATCTGTATCTTTATTTTTTTTTTTTGCAGTACGTGGGCCTCTCACTGTTGTGCCCTCTCCCGTTGCAGAGGACAGGCTCTGGACGCACAGGCTCAGCGGCCATGGCTCACAGACCCTGCCGCTCCGCGGCATGTGGGATCTTCCCAGACCGGGGCATGAACCCGTGTCCCCTGCATCGGCAGGCAGACTCTCAACCACTGCACCACCAGGGAAGCCCTCTATTTATTTTTGATATTTAAATGATAGTTTCCAGACTCACCATGGTATGAGTTGGAGTAAGAGGGGAATTCAATTTCATAATCAATCAGTTCAAGAGTATTTAATCGATATCTGCCAAATATTCAAAGTTAATGGTGGGTTAATTCTAGAAACTGACTTGAAAGGAATTTAAGAATTCATCTATACTCTCTTTGAGATGTGATCACTCATCTGTTTAATATTTCTAGTGACAGGGAAGTTAGTCTCAAGAAAAATCCATTTGATTTTAACATTGCTTACAAAGATGGTACCACCATTTACAGGTCATTAAGCTAAACTCTTTATTTGAACTTTGCCAATTTATCCCTTCAATATGGTCATTGCTGTCCATAATTTGCAGAGAAGAGAAATAGAGGCTTAAAAAGATGATGTTACCTGTCCAAAGTCACACGGCCATTAATACATTGAAGAGCCAGACCTGAAACTCAGGCTGTCAGACTCCAATCACCCTCAGCAGTCATAACTCTAATCACTGCTCCACCCACTTTCTCGAAGAGTCCTCTTTACCCTGAGTTGGAATCTAGAGGAGTTATTTATTTTATCTCTACTTGCATTCAACCCAGAATCATTTCTGCAGGCCTCAGAGAGCCCAGCCTTCAGTTCCTACTTAAATGAAAGGAGTCTTTTGTAGCCCTTCATTGCCTCTTGGTATTGTGGCTAGTGTTAGTTTCTTATTCATATGTATTGATCTGTGATAAATTAATATATCTTCTGAGTAAAATCACACACCCTCTCTCCAAAGTTTGTGACATTTAGAAAGGCAAAAGGCAAAAAAGAGAATGATTTGCCTAATCCTTAGAAAACTGTTGCTATCCAAACTTAATATGCCCTTTCAAGATGACTATTTGATAATTTGCTAAAACAATATGAAATTTCATTTAACAGCTATAGTTAAGAAACATAACGTCACATATACATATATATACTTTTACCTTTCAATAATTGTGGTCAGCATTCACATAGGTTTCAGCCTAGGGAGCATGAGAGATATCAAATAGATCTATATTAGTACTTTATTGTAGAGAAAACTTCTTTTTAAATACGTTGAAACTTTAAAATAGGAACGCCCTGTCAGCGAAGATTACATCAATCAAACTTCCAGAAAAGTCCTCTTTCTTGGAAAGATTACACTTTTTTATCTTCATCTGTGGTTCTGTTAACCTCCCCCCGCCCCCCGGTTAAATAAACTGGACTGGTTACCACTTTTTTTTTTTTGTGGTACGCGGGCCTCTCACTGCTGTGGCCTCTCCCGTTGTGGAGCACAGGCTCCGGACGCGCAGGCTCAGTGGCCGTGGCTCACGGGCCCAGCCGCTCCGCGGCATGTGGGATCTTCCCAGACCGGGGCACGAACCTGTGTCCCCTACATCGGCAGGCGGACTCTCAACCACTGCGCCACCAGGGAAGCCCAGTTACCACTTTTTTACTGCAAAAAGAAAGGGCTTCTCAATGTCGGTTGCAAATTAGGATTGCATGGGATAGATTAAAAAAATAAACTACCTTTGCCTGGACCCCATGAGCATATTTAGTTGATCAGGGGTGCAGTGGACATCACTCCCACCAAGTGATTTTAAAGTGTTGAGAACCATGGATCATCTCATGGGAAGACGTTGATGAAATAGGAAAGGCCATTTTCGCCTCAGCTAAGTGCCATGGGAATTTGTTCCCCTTTCATTACTTTATATTCCTGAAAACTACTTTAACAATTCCCTGCCATGGAGTTTTCTTCTAATATCTGACCAGGACAATTGAAATGGAAGTGTAATTTTAAGTAATTGAAAGAGGAGCAGTATGGGCAGATGGGTTCTGATCAGGTGACCTGGATCCCTTTACTTTCCATTGATTGACCTTGGAGAAACTACAGCCTCTCAGGCCTTTTAACTCCTCACTAGGACCATCTACTAGTCTCATGCTTAACGTCATTTAAAAAAATGTTGAAATCTTCAGTGGTTTTTCTGGGACCACTCAATTTTTAATCACTGGAGAAAATTATATTTTATTTGAAGTTTGCAAGGGAATTTTTTTTTTTAGAGTAACCATTGTTATCATTTCCTTGAAACTTAATGACCTTTCCTCTGGATCACAATTTTCCATGCCTTTGGAAAAGCATACAAATTCTCCCCCAACAATTTCAGGGATATTGTTCCTACAAATTCTCCCCCAACATTTTCAGGGATATTGTTTGCCATCAAAGCCCCTAAAATGTCTGTTCCCCCTACTCATTGCAGTACCATCAACCAGGCCCAGGAACTATCCACCCTGGCCCTTCACAGACAGAATCCTCATATCTGTGCTCTATGCTCTTAGGACAAATTTCAACTTTCCTGTTATCCTTAGCCACTGTAAGTTTACTTCTACATCAGCTAACTATAGCATAGAGCATTCATGTCATTTTTTTTTCCACAAAAGACTATCAACACTTCCAATTCTCTTCTCAAAATACGATCTCAAGATTTTCTAACACATACAGTCATCACCAAATGCTTAAGAAGTCATAAGTCATTAGTAGTTGATGGTCAATTTTTTTTCCATAGATGACATACTATAAATATAAAATAGCAATAAGTCATTCTTTATTACTTATATTACACTTCTTAAATTTGTTTGCTGAAGAAAACCAGGAACAGGAACAGACATTTCTCACAAGAAGCGCACCCTTGAAATGTACTTGGCAATAAGCAAATGAGAAAACAGTAGATGATGTCATATACGTATTGCATCTTATCACAAATACTAGTGACATAATTTAGAATAACCTTTTACATATTGAAAATTGACAAAACTCCTACTGTGCTGGTACTGTTCATTTTGGAAAGCCGGCTGGTATGTAGTGTTTAAGTATTTTAAAACCATCCTTTTGTAGGCCTGTTCCACTTTAGCTAACGTTATGACAGCTTAGCTAGCTCTGTTAGTTTAAAAAAAGACAGCATAGTTTATTCTCTCTCCCTCTCTCTCGCCTGCAGATACAGAATATTAGTATTGGCTTGGCCCAAAAGTTTGCTCATAACAGCTTACGGAAAAAGCCGAACAAACTTTTGGGCCAAGCCAATATTTTTCAATGACGTAAAATAGCCTATTTTAGAGATGGGGAAAGGGTTAATTTGAATGTGTTGTTAATTTAACATGCTGTCAGTTTAAATAGACGAGACATGAACAGGAGTAATTTGATGAAAATTTATAATAATAATAACTTAGTGATGATAATGTATTCTTACTGAAATAGAACCATGTTTTCTCTTTCCCTGCCACTTTTTTTGGTATTAGAGAACGTCCACAACTTGACAGAAACCACTACATAACTAAAGTCACTTCACCTGTATCCTTTTCCCAACTATCTAATTTATCCAAAGAACATCTCCTTGGTCAGTATTACAAGCTGTTTTATTATTTTTTACACTTGTTTATTAATCATTTTCCATGTCATGTTTTGTCATCAGAGAAGGAAAAAATTATATTCAATTTTTCTTTCTTTTTTTTTCTCTCACATTCTATCTTAAGATTAGAAAACTTAAGAGTTGGTTCAAATCTTCCTTGAAATACAGACACAATATTCTCAGCAAGAGAAATTTGGAATTTAAATTCCATTATCTTGTGTAAAAATTCTTTTAGTCCAATCTTGAAAACACACACACATTTTATAGATATGACCTGCAATTTTCCCCCCGACTTCTGTGTTTTGCCGAGGTTCACAGGTTTTGCTAACAATTTTAAAAGAACTGCTTAATGATCTAATGATTACAATTTGGTAATTAGCTGGAATAGCATTTCAACATGTAACTGATATGCTTTGGCTGGGTTAACCAGTATCCTGGAAACTAGGCTAGAGTCATAGTGATTCTGATATTGTTCTTGTCTTCAAAGCCATGCTTTTACTTTGGACCCCGAGACATCTAGCTTTTGTGATTCTGCCACTATCTACCGTTCCCCGAACATTACCAATGCCAAAACTATAGTCATATAGCTTTCCCCTCAAGCTCCATAGTTTTCAGTCATTAGCCAAAAAGAAAGAAAATGTCGAAGGTACTGAGAAAAGTCTAGTGCTTAAAGCTGGTTTCAGCAATTTCAACTTGCGCAAGACCCCACGTTTGTGAAAACAACCCAAGAATCTTTGAACAGGATGTAATCAACCTCCGATCTGCTGAGAAACACTGCAAAAATGACTTCAGCTGCCAAAAATCATAACGTCGTTTACAAGCAGCTCTTCCTAGGTCTAAGGAAGAACTAGCCACACATGTTAAGTTTATGCTGGATTTGGACGCAGAAGCAAGGTAAAGGGCAAATTCTCCCTCCCTCCCCTAAAATACACTGCATCAGAACCCACGAGAAGCTGGGGCCCATTTCAAAGGTGCTGGCAATATTGAGGGAGATTCGTATCCCCAGAAATCCGAACGGTAAGTGACCCCGGACAAAGCGATTCTATTTGGGAGCAATGCCATGCTGCCACTTTCCCTCTGTAAATAAGCTGCCCTGTCTTGCGAAGGCAGAGCTGTTAAATACCTCTTAGTCACCAGCCCCAACCCAAATCTTTCTTTTTTTTCCCCAAAATATTATCTGGCAGCTTCCCTTAAGGGACATCAAGAGCTTGGGAGGGAATATTCACGAATGATCTTTTAGATAACGTTCCATCACAAAAGCCCTGCACCTACCTCTGTGGAGCCGGGCTGATCAGTCCGCATGGGCTGGATGTGAAAAAAGACCCGGGGTGATGGTTTCTCCAAATTTACCAGAAAGAAAGGACCTGGGATGCGTGTCCTTTAAGTGTCTCTAAACATGGTTTGCATAGCTGGATCTCTGCTTATCTGTGCCTTTCGGCTTTCGCTTCCATACATGGATCTGTTCCCAACAGTAACTCCAAGCTGTCGAAAAGAAGCTATCTGGCAGCACTCCGCTTCATCCAACACATGGCTGATAAAAATACACATATAGAGATCCTTCCAGCCAGGCCCATTTCCCGCCCCTCCATCCTGCCACTATGCCTTTTCGCAAATACACGTTCAGATTGGCATTTTTGCTCTCCAGACATTTAGAGAACAACCGGTTTTTACCTGATTCCCACATAGAGCTTTCAGGAGATGGGTTTCCTGAGCTCTGTGAAAACAGATATGATTACAATTCCTTACTAGGGTTTTCATCCTTAAAGATTTTAGTGATAAGATATATATGTGAGACCTGAAAAATATTAGGGAATGAATGAATGAATGGCTGAACAATGGATAACATTGTATAGGGATGAATAAATACACAAGGTATTCCTTTAACTGGGAATAGTTGTTAATTCTCTGGGTTGTCTTAAAGGATAAGGCAGTAGCACCTGATCAAAGTAATCTAAATCTCTAAGAGAGGAGGAAGGGCCAGGTCCTTATTTGAACAGCTTCTCACTTAGGATAATTGGGACAATTCCTACTAAGCGGCCATCTAGCATATGGTTTGAGATTCAGGAAACTTTTTTTCTTTAATGTTAAAGAATGTAAACCTGAATGGAATACTAATTACTATATTTGTTAACTGTCAGTAGTACTTTAACTGACACATAGCTGTGACCTACATTTTAAGTGGTGGGATGGGTGTGGAGGGGGATAGATCCTGCTGTCTAGTAGAGAGGTGAGACGTACTCCCCTAGGAAGTCCCAGTTCTTTTGAAATCTAGCTTTTCCAGTTTTAAAGTTCTCTCTCTCTCTTTTTTTTCAATTTGTTGTTACTCGTGTAATAAGAGGTCAAAATATGGAGAGAGAGAGAGACCTTTCAAATAACATTTCCCACTGGTTAACTTTTTCAAAATCATGTTAAAACTCTTGTGGAATCTCTTGTTAGAAAAAAAGAAGAAAAAAGAAATTTGAGGCATACAGGCAAAATTCATTTTGGTATATTGAAATGGAGCTAATTTGCTTAAAATATTCCAGAGGAAGAAGGGAGGGACGGACAAAACAAGGTTAACAAAATGATCATTTTTGCAGGTAGTCTATAGGTACACCTATCAACCTGTGAATAGAGAGGTCATTATATTATCTTCTCTACTTTGTGTAGGTTTTAACGTTTCTATAGAAGAAAAAAGAGAGAAGGATACAAAACAGATATATTTATGACAAGTTAGAAAACTCCTAGGTTTTAGTAATCTCTGTGCCACAGCAATAAGGCCAGAACAATAGGAGGCAACATTGTTTTAAATTAAAAATATTCTGTTATTCCAACCTCTCCCTCCCTCCCAGCAATTTTTATATATGCAAATACTATATTTACGTATTTATATAAATATTTATATATACATTTTATGTATAATATATTATACATTATCTTGACCTTCTTACCCTAGAATTATCCTATGAATTAATGTGTGTGGGATAGCTTCCCACACTGGAACAGATGATATGAATGTAAGGCATTGTTTAGTTAATTAGCAGGGCGGTTGATACATTAGGACCCACAGTGACTACGTGTAACAGGGCGCCGGACTCTCCCTTCTGTTCAAAGAATTTGCAGACAGTTTGACTGGCTTAACTTAAAACCTCGGGAATTCTTAGGAACATCCAAGGTATGAGAAGCTTGTATATTCCAAAATGTGTTTGCCCATTATGGGTTGGCCAAACTGAGTTGGCATGTTCTCGGTGAGGTTGGCTGTGGAAGTGGGCCAGCTTCCTGCCTTAGCTTGGATAATCAGTACTCTAGGCCAGGGAGATCTTCCTCAACTCTGGAGGATGCCTTGGGGTGTGTGTATAAGGAAAAGATCTCTTGTTAAGGAGGTTCAAGGCCTATCACGCTTCCAATGAAAGAGGCTAAATTAGTCTCCGTGAAACTTGTAAATGAGAAAGTCAGGATTAACGTATTGACGTCAATTTGTCTAACGCCATGGAGAAGGATACAGCATAGTGCATCTGGGCACACTCTTTCGCTATGGGGTACTTCACACAAGATGTTCCTTTCATCGGAAAGTTCTGCACCTTCCCCCAAGGGTATGTACACATGCGTACACTCCACCTCTGTCTGCCAGAAGAACATACCCTCAGGCTTTTAAGATTCAGCTCAGTGTCTCTTCCTTTCTGAAGTCTTTCCAGACCTCACCGCCAGGTATTCTAAAGCACATATGGCATATTGTAGGTTTTTCCAACATCTCCACCCTTGGCTATTAGACTGTGAACTCCTGGAGGACAGGGAAATCATGTTGCTGTCATTAGGGAATGCAAATCGAAACCACAAAGAGATACCACTCCACAAACACTAGGATAGCTAGAATAAAAAAGTCAGATAGGGATTCCCTGGTGGCGCAGTGGTTGAGAGTCCGCCTGCCGATGCAGGGGACACGGGTTCGTGCCCCGGTCCGGGAAGATCCCACATGCTGTGGAGCGGCTAGGCCCGTGAGCCATGGCCGCTGAGCCTGTGCGTCCGGAGCCTGTGCTCCACAATGGGAGAGGCCACAACAGTGAGAGGCCCGCGAACCGCAAAAAAAAAAAAAAAAAAAGATAGCAAAAAAGATAACATGCATGTGGAGAGATTGAACCCTCATACACTGCTGGTGAGAATATAAAATGGCGCAACTGCTTCAGAACACAATCTGGCAGTTCCTCAAATGATGAAACATAGAATTACCATGTAACCCAGCAATTCCATTCCCGAGTATATACCCAAGAGGAATGAAAACAAATGTCAGTACAAAAACTTGTACACAAATATTTACAGCAGCATCATTCATTATAGCCAAAAGGTGTAAACCATTGAGGTGTTCGTTAACAGATGAATGAATAAGCAGCATAGGGCTTATCTATACAATGGAATATCATTCAGCCAGAAAGAGGAATGAAGTACTGATTCATGCTACAAATGGATGAACTCTGGAAACACGCTAGTTGAAAGAAGCCAGTCAAAAGCAAAATGTTGCTTTTGTATTCCCAACACACATCACAGTGTCTGTTATATAGTAACCTTCACAAGCTTGTTGAAAAACTAAATGCATTGATAAATGAGTGAAAAACGGATAAATGCCAGTTAACTCTCAACGAGTGGCCATTAGCCTGGCAGCCCTCCCTGCTGGGTAAGGTATAAAAATCTCAAATAGCCCACTGTCCATCTGGATAGAGACTATCAACTCAAAGGAGACAGAAAAACAGAGCGTCCAAAAATATCAACATTGTTTTGATTTACCTGGGCAGATTACCTGATGCTTCCAGTTACCTAAAACAGCAGGCCATGGTGTTAGCACAGATCATTTAGAGTGGATGTCCGACACAAATTATTAGTCTTAAAGAGGGAGGTGAGGATTGTAATTTTTAAAAAGATCACAGATATTCAATTTTTGGTGATTAAAATTTTTTTTTGGTCTAAGCATATGGAGGGAATCTTTTACTAAAGATTTTTAAGGCACACAGCAAGTTTTTAAAGGGTTTCAAGGCAAATTAATAGCAAAAAAACCCATTCTATCTTTCAAGACTAGCAATGAGAAAAAGAGATTAAATACAGTTCTTACCCTTGAAGAACCAGCTCAAATGTCATTTTTCTTCTAAATAGATTTTCTTGACTTGTTCCCAGCATCACCACTGACATAGTAATTAAATTTTGTCTGTTAGCACAGTGTCCAAACATCTTCTTTAAAACACCTTTATTAAAAAAAAAACAAAAAACAAAAAAAACACCTTTTATTGCCAGACCATTCACTGAACTAAAGTGTACATACAATTCAATGGTTTTTAGTATATTCGCAGATATGTGCAACCATCACCACAATCAATATTAGAACATTTTCATCTCATTCCTATCCTTCCATCCTCCCCAGCTCTAAGGAACCGGTAATCAACTTTCTGTCTCTATGGATCTCCCTATTCCAGACTTTTATATGAATGGAATCATGTAATATGTGGTCTTTTGTGACTGGCTTCTTTCATCTTCTTTCTTGAAGATATGCCTATTTAGATTTTTTGCCCATTTTTTAATTGGGTTATTTGTCCTTTTATTACTCAGTTGTAAATGTCCTTTATATATTCTAGATACAATTCACTTAGCAGATATATGATTTGCAAATACTTTCTTGCATTCAGTGTATTGTTTTCTCATTTTCTTGATGGCACTCTTTGAAGTACAAGTTTTAAATATTGATCAAATCCAATTTATTTATTTTTTCTTTTGTTGCTCATACTTTTGTTATCATAGCTAAGAATCCTTTGCCAAGTCAGAAGTCATGCAGGTTTGTCCCTATGCTTTCTTCTAAGAGTTTTAAAGCTTTAGTTCTTACATGTAGGTATTCCATCTAGTCTGAACTAACTTTTCTTTATGAAATGTACTTCATTCTTTTGTGTCTTAATATCCATTTGTCCCAGCACTATTTGTTGAAAAGACTGTTCCTTCTCATTGAATAGTCTTGGTAACCTTGATGATTATCAGTTGACTTTAGATGTATAGGTTTATTTCTGGAGTCTCAATTTATTCCTGTTAAGCTATATGTCTATCCTTTGCCAGTAACACACTGTCTTCATTACATTATTTTGTAGTAAGTTTTGGAATTAGGATGTGTGAATTCTCCTATTTGTTCTTCTTTTTTCCAGAATTATTTGGGTATTCTGGGTTCCTTTCAATTCAGTATGAATTTCAGAATCATGTTGTCAATTTTCATAATGAAGTCAGCTGAAATTCTGATACGAATTATGTTGAATCTGTAGATCAGTTTAGGGAGTAATGCCATCTTCACAGTGTACAATCTTCTGATACATAAACATGGGATGCTTTCCATTTCTTTGGATCATCTTTAATTTCTTTCAAAAATGTTTTGTAGTTTTCAGAGTACGTTTTGCACTTTTTGATAAATTTATTTCTAAGTATGGTATTTTTTTGATGCTATTGTGGATGGAATTGTCTTCTTCCTTTCATTTTCAGACAGAAAATGAAGTCACCTGGGTCTTTGTTTTCTTTATGGGTAGTTTTTTGAAAACTAATTCAATCTCTACACTCGCTATAATTTTACTCAGATTGTCTATTTCTTCCTAAATTAGTTTAGGTAGTTTGTGTCTTTCGAGGAATTTGTTATTTCATCTAAGTTATCAATTTGTTGGCATACAATTGTTCACAGTATTTCTTTTAATCATTTTTTATTTCTGTAAGATTGGTAATAATGTCCCCTCTTAATGTCTTGAGGCTCTTTTTTTCTTGGTCAAGCTAGCTAAACATTTGCCAATTTATGTTTACAATTGTTATATCTTTCTGATGAATTGGCTTCTTTCCATTATAAAATGTCCCTTTTTATCTGTAGTAACATTTTCTATTTTAATATCTATTTTGTCTTACTTAGTATTTCCTATGGTTGCTATTTGCATGATCTATCATTTTTCTATCCTTTAACTTTCAATCCATTTGTGTCTTTGAATCTAAAGTGTATCTTCTGTAGACATGTCAGTGGATCATGTCTTTCATTTGCTTGTTTTTAATCCAGTCTGACAATCTCTGCCTTTTGATTGGATTGTTTAACCTACTCACATTTAATATTATTGATATAGTTGAATATACATGTTTCATTGTACTTTTTATTTTCTGTATGTCTCATGTCTTTTTTTTGTTCCTCTATTCCTACTTTACTGATTTCTTTTTCACTAAGTGAATATTTTTTAATGTAACATGTTAATTCCTTTAATGATTTTTTACTATGTTTTTGAATTATTATTTAGTGGTTGCTCTAGAGTTACTATATACATATTAACTCATCAGAATCAGTTTCATATTTAAACTAGCTTAATTACAGCAATACAGAGAAATACTACTCCTATATAGCTCATTCCTTTTCCTCCTTTTTGTAATATTTTTGTTATATGTATTATAATTATTAATGTTCCAAAACCAACAGTACATTGTTACAACTATTACTTTACCACCTATAATCACTTTATTAGCCCAATACATCTTTGCTCCCACTGCCTCCTTTGTGCTATTTTTGGCAAATATATTACAGATTTATTACATTTTTATATGTTATAGGTCTAACAAGACTACACTAAGGCCAATTTACTAAGGCCAGTTGGGAGCCAGAGGATCTTTTCAACCTGGAAAGTGAGCAATCTGAGGGCAAGAGTGAGCTTGTTGTTGTTATTTATAGAGATTTGTAGCTTAGTAAATGTTTTGGCTACTTTCCTATTGACCATCACTATTTCTCTTTCACCTAATGGAGAAATTGACCACTAACCTTGTAAGGCTGTAGTTTTCATTATGTATTATAAATGTGTGATTAATGGAAAGAGATAGCTCTATTGGCAAAGCTGTATGAGTTCAATATAGTCCCATGGCTAGTAATTTTCTGACCTGGCTCAGTCTCTTAAAATTCCAAGCACAGGGTAGAGAGCTGGCTTTCCCTGTCCTTTCTATGTAAGGTGAACCTCAGCATTTATGGAGATAAACTTCCAAACTCCCTGTTTGATTCTTAT
Source organism: Phocoena sinus (assembly GCF_008692025.1). Classification (NCBI taxonomy): domain Eukaryota; kingdom Metazoa; phylum Chordata; class Mammalia; order Artiodactyla; family Phocoenidae; genus Phocoena; species Phocoena sinus. Next base: position 32,926,711 of record NC_045775.1, read on the forward strand.
TCTGACTTTCCTTCTTGTCAGCCAGTGTGTTTTCTGTCATTTCCTATTGGATGACTTTCAATCCTATCTTTCTCTCTGCTGTGGTCTCTCCACAGATTCCTAGCTGTTTAAACACCCCCTTTGTTTTGCAGGGCTGCATAAATTACCTCATCTAATTATTGCACTTATAGACATCCCAAGGGCAGGAATACTTGCAAACAGTCATTAAAGACATGAGGTTTGGAGTTAGGAACAGGGCAAACATTGGCAAATGAAGTATTACATCATGAGGCGTACATTAGTATAAGATGTCTAAAATGTAGCCTCTTACCTAATAGGTGAAGTTGTGATCTGGTCTTCCATGACTATCTGCCTTGATTCTAACAAAATATCACATCATCAATATTTGTACTCATTTTTACTAAAGTAGGTTATATTTTATCATCTCAGAAGCATACTAGCTAATGGAACTCTGAAGTAACTTTCTTCTACTCTACAATCAAGCACTGAAATGTCTGGAAGGAAGTGAAACTATTAAATTCTGGTGGCATTTCCAGATGAAAGCGTCACAAATCCAAACACTGAGTGACTCAGTCCACCCACTGGTGTGGCTTTTATGTCTGGTCCTCAGCAGGTATCAGGTCTGTACCCCAGTGAGCAGGCTGCAGACTGCCCGGCCTACAGGCATTCTGCCTAGGTTTTCTTAAAACAGCAGACCCACTTTGATTTTGTTTGTTTGTTTGTTTTTTGCAGTACGCAGGCCTCTCAACTGTTGTGGCCTCTCCCTCTGCGGAGCACAGGATCCGGACGTGCAGGCTCAGCGGCCATGGCTCACGGGCCCAGCCGCTCCGCGGCATGTGGGATCTTCCCGGACCGGGGCATGAACCCATGTCCCCTACATCGGCAGGCGGACTCTCAACCACTGCGCCACCAGGGAAGCCCTGATTTTTATATCTTTTTATTGAACTGAAATCAGCAATAGATGACAAAATGTCTATCTAACACTGGGCATTATTTCTGCCTGTAGCTCATCCTTTTATTTAGATTCAGCATCTTGGTTACTGATACATAGGTGAACACAAACTGGGATCTTGCTATATTCCTTAAGACTTGTTTTAGTTCAGGCTGCATCAGCAGAATACCATGGACTGGGTGACTACACAGCAAACATTAGTGGAAGTGCAGGAGTTCTGGAGTCTGGAAGGCTGAGATCAGGGTACCAGCATGATTGGGTTCTTGGTGAAACTCCTCTTCCTAGTTTACAGATGGGCACCTTCTTGCTGTGTCCTCACATGATGGAGAGTGAGAGCTTTTGTCTCTTCAGCCTCTTATAAGGGTACCGATCCCACCATGGGGACTTCATTCTCATGACCTCCTCTAAACTTAATTACCTCCTAAAGCCTTCATCACATTGAAATATGATTGGGGATTAGGGCTTCAACGTATGGATTTTGGGCAGACACAGACATTCATTCAATAACAGGACTTGATTATCGTTACTTGTTATTCTTCACTTCTCTGTTGTGGAGGAGCCGCCACTGTGCCTTGTTATTTTAATTATGCATGTAAGCCCTGTACTATAAATATCTCCCATTCTATGGGTTGCCTTTTCACTCTATTAATGACATCATTCTGATTTTCCTTTGGTTCTTTGAATAGCTGGCTTCTGTAAATCTTGTGGGTCTCACCTCAGATACAAAGTCCTCAGCAAGATCTTCTTTAATCACATTCTTTAGAATTACATCAATGAAACATTTTAAGCAGAGGCACATCGTGATCGGATTTACATTTTTAGAAGATCAATCATGCTGTGTAGATGATAGATATGAGAGACCAGTTAACATGCTCTTGAGAAATTCCTGAGTACATCTTGGTTGCCCTCGGTTTAAGACGGTGGCAGCAGAGGGGAAAGTAGTGGATGAAGCCTGAGATATATTTAACAATGAAATCTGGGATTTGGTGAATTGAATGTGAGAGACTGAGAGAGACAGTGGTAGCATGTTTGCCTCTCAGATTTCTGGCTTAAGTATTTGGGTGGATGAGGGCACCATTTAAAGCCAAATTCTTATCTTGTCCCTCCCTGTTCAACATTTTTCAATACTTCCCTAAACCCTTCAGGATAAAGTGTAAATATCTTAAGTTAGTTTTCAAAATGTTTCAACAGTTACTTGTTCACATCTTATTCTCATCTCTGGTCACTCACCCACCAAGATTCTTTCATTTATTCACTGCAAATGACCTGGTGTATGCATTCTGGCCAGTTAGAAAACCTTGGTTTTCCTCACACTTATGCTATTTCCCCCCATGCCTTTTCTTTTTGCCTAGACTATCCTTCATTCTTTATTTAGCTAACTCTCTTTGAATTTAAAGGCTCAGATCAACTGTTCCCTCCTCTGGGAAGAAGATGTTTCCTGTATAGTTTAGGTAGTGGCATACTTTGACATTCCGCTCTATAATTGTAGGGTAATTACTGTTTTATTGGTTTGCTTTTCAATTAGCCTTCAAGTTTCATAAAGTCAGACAATAGATTTCATTTGTACTTGTATCATTAGGACTTAGCATACAATAGGTGTTCAGTACAATATATAACTGAATAAATGACTAAATGGACAGATGAATAAATTATTCTTGATTCGAAGGATAGAGAAAGATTTCATGGAATAATTGCCTGGAATTTTGCCTTTGAATTAGACTCTTCACTCTTAAGCAGGGATAGCATTGAGATAGGCATAAATCCTGGCACAGATCAAGTACCGAGTATATGTGTCCTGAGTTCCTGAGTGAATAAATGGTAAGTGAGAAGGCAGGGATTCCAGGCAGACAGAAGAGTTGGGGTAGTAGTAACAGGGTACTGGATGTGTTTGGCTAATTGTGAGGGGTCCACTTTTTTGGCTGACTCTCGGGGTGATTGAAGGGGATAGTGGAAACCCAGAGGGCCTCAAGTTGCAGGTGCAGCATTTTGGTTTGGGGTCTGTTAAGTGGAGGAGTTATGGCACTGTCGAAATTGCTGAAGTTGGGATTAACATATATACACTACCATGTATAAAATACACTACCAGTAAAAAAACACTACCACAAAGACCTATTGTATAGTATAGGGAACTCTACTCAATATATTTTTTTTGTTTGTTTGTTTATTTTATTAGAGTATAGTTGATTTACAATGTTGTGATTCAGTGATTCAGTTATACGTCTACATACATTCGTTCTTTTTCAGATTCTTTTCTCATATAGGTTATCACAGAATATTGAGTAGAGTTCCCTGTGCTATACAGTAGGTCCTTGTTGGTTGTCTATCTTATATATAGTAGTATGTAATAATCAATATTTTGTAATAACCTATAAGGGAAGAGAATTTGAAGAATATAGACATATATGTGTATATATATATATATATATACACATATATATGTATATATATATAACTGAATTGCAGTGCTATACATCTGAATCTAACACAATATTGTAAATCAATTATACTTCATTAAAAACTTTTATTGAAAAATTAAAAATTTAAAACATAAAAAAGGAATGATATTACCAACACCAAAAAATAATTGCTGTTTTTTATAAGACTTCATTTTCCTACTTGATAAGATTTGATGATAACAGAATACTAGAACAGTCATAGAAGCAAATGTTTACAGAGACAGGTTGGTGTATTCTCATTTGGCACCCTATGGAAGAAAATACTTAATGCCTTCTTTGTTCCTAAAGGGACACCTTACATTCTAAGTCAACTATTGAATTTAATATGTTAGAGGAGAAGAAGGAAAAGACAGAGAGGTGTAGTATGCGTAATCACTGGTCAGAATGAAGTGCTGGGGCTTCAGCTAGTTTGAAAATTGATCTGCCATGCTAATATGATTGCTGGCATTTTAAATTCTGTCCAGAGCATTGGAAAGCAGAATCATTGTACTTAACATAATAGATTGCCTCTAAGAGGTCTCTTAAATAATTCTAATAATCCTATATAACAGGTATATTTAATTCATTTGCTATCTTTATTGTTAAAATATTTGATTATTTGTGTTATACATCCTTGTATTTCAGACTATGCGATCTGGTGCTTCGAAGTCATTACTGGAAACTTGGCTCTAACTGAGCTGGCCGTATCCAGGAAGATGATCGTGGGTAAATCCACCTCATTGTCGCTCTCTTCGAAGGGCTTGATTCTCCTATTCTGTGCCATTTGTAAATGACAGGCTCTCTTGCCTCCTCTTCTTTCCAAACTCATGTCCCATGACCCGCAAGGAACGTTTTGTTATTATTATTATTTGCAAGGAGAATGTTCAAGCTTCTACTTAGGAGACCTCGAACAAAAGAATAGAAAGCCTGAAGCGGTCTCAAATTCCTTCTGGGCACCAAGGCCTCCAGCCCATCATAGGTGCCCAATGATACTCTTTGCCTTTATGTGACATACGAGGACCTCACTCCAGGGTGGGGGCAGAACATTATACTTATTACAGAATTTAGTTCTATACCTCACTAAAAAAATAAGCAAGACAAAACAGTATTCAATTATTTTTGCTTTCTATTGGGACTATAGATTTTCCTTTTTAAGTGGATTCGAATATTCCTGACTTCAGAATCTGAGCCTGTTATGCACTTTGTAATCTATTTATGATACCTAACATAGTGTTCTATTCTGAAATAACTGAATTCCTAAAGGAATAAATAACTTCCTAAGGGAATATTACTTCCCTTAATTCACTCAGATTTTGCTCTTATCCAAATTATTTGTCACCAGACCCTGACTATAAAAAAAATCAGTGCTTCAAAAGTTTTACTAATTATAATAGTGCATTTAAAGTCTTTTTTTTTTTTTTTTTTTTTTTTTGCGGTACGCGGGCCTTTCACTGTTGGGGCTTCTCCCGTTGCGGAGCACAGGCTCAGCAGCCATGGTTCACGGGCCCAGCCGCTCCGCGGCACGTGGGATCCTCCCGGACCGGGGCACGAACCCGCATCCCCTGCATCGGCAGGCGGACTCTCAACCACTGCACCACCACGGAAGCCCTAAAGTCTATTTTAACTTCCTATACAGACAGCCTCATTAAGCACAATTATGTCCATGGGCTTATCTCTATAGAACAGGCGGAGACATTAATGCTAAAATAAAGCACAATGAAGAAGTGGGTTTTTTATTTTTTTGACATAAGTTTTGTTGAGTTATATTAGGCAGAGCTTGAAGAGATGAACTGAAATAAGAGTAAGCAACTTCAAGGCATTTTGACTGCAATTGTTGGACAACTGAGTGGAGAGAAAACACTGGAATGCCTTATTACCATTCTCTCTCAACAGCCTAGTTGGACCCCAGGGAATATTTTTTTGGGGGGAGGGTGATTTAAAGGCAGTGATGAATGAGCAGGCTAGTTGGGATCAGATTGCGTAGGGCCAGTAAGGTTGGTACTAACTTGGGGGAATTGAGTGGTGACGATGAGGCTGAAAATGTAGGAAAGCATTTCTCCAAACACACCTGGCCATTGGTCCCAAAGAAAAATCAAGAGACTTTAAAAAAATTGCAGGTTACTAAACATTTCTTAGGAACTAACCATGTCTGGAGGCTCATTACACCCGTCTAAGCCCATCAGTTATTATATATGTCATCTAAGCTATTCATTAACACAGGAAAAAGGCAATGGCAAGTGTTTAGAAAAATGCACAGATGTTACATGAGGATGTATGTTTTTCCCAACCAGAGATTATATTATTTAAAATACGTTAGAACTATCTACAAGCTACTTTAAGGAGATGGCTTTCTGAATGAAACAAGTTCAGTAAATCACTCAGCTTTTCTGCAGTCTTTTCCTCCTGCAGGTAAAATTTTAACCACGGTGGAGGGAGAAAACCTCTGGTCCAAAAAACAACAAATTTGTTATCCACAGGTACAGATAAATGGAAACTACAGCTCTTCAATGACAGCATTAGTCATTGTGATTTTTAAAAATTTGTTACAGAGTCAAGTAACATGGTAAGTGTCATAAAATGCTTCAGCGTATTCCTATGCTTGTGCATTTGCTCTAAGGACATAAAGAGGCAAATATTAAAGCAATGTGTTCTGGTCAAGAAACAGCTGGCAATGGCAACAATCTGACATGGAGCCATCAAGAACTGAAGGTTTATTTTGAATGAGAGGTGTTGTCCACCTGTGAGACTGAGTGATGGCAGCTGAGAATAAGTGCAAACAGAATCAATAGTGAGTCCAGGTATGAAGTTATTGGGAATCTATCTTGTGTTCCATCTTTTTCTGCTGCCGTGTTCACACTACATCCATAGACTGCAATTCTGTCTGTGGAGGAGGAAGAAAGTTCTTCAGTTTATTCTTATTCTTAATGACAACTTCTGAGCTGTCATGATTTGGAATTATAATGATAAAAATGGCTCCTTCAGATAAAAGAAGCAATATATTCCAAAGTCGAATTATGTATTGGACAAGTAAGAATGCTTCATCATTAGTCTTTAATATGCTTTGCCTCTACAGTTTGCCATCAGTTTTTATATTAGTTGTTCTCCCTTTTCTGTAGTTGTATAGCTTTGAGCCAAGTCATTTCATCCTTCCTGGTCCCTACCAAGGTTACAATTTTATTGCTATAGACCATAGGAACTGCTCAATTAATTATTTGTTGTTGAACAACCTAAAATTGCAACATTTTCTATTTGGACGCCACTTTAAGAATTTGCGTAGGGAGGGTGGCAGAGAGGGAGACACAAGAGGGAAGAGATATGGGAACATATGTATAACTGATTCACTTTGTTATAAAGCAGAAACTAACACACCATTGTAAAGCAATTATACTCCAATAAAGATGTAAAAAAAAGAATTTGCAAATATTTTAGCATACATTATTTAATTAAACTTCACTGTGACACAAAGATAATATTGTCAAAAACATGTGTTGTTTTTGGGGGTTTTTTTTTTGCGGTACGTGGGCCTCTCACTGCTGTGACCTCTCCCGCTGCGGAGCACAGGCTCCGGCCACACGGGCTCAGCGGCCACGGCTCACGGGCCCAGCCGCTCCGCGGCACATGGGATCTTCCCGGACCGGGGCACGAACCCGTGTCCCCTGCATCGACAGGCGGACTCTCAACCACTGCGCCACCAGGGAAGCCCAAAAATATGTGTTTTTTAAGCCTCATTATTTTATAGTCATACTCCAGTATCATACACACATATCACAGACACAGAGAAAGACAGACACATACCTATGTAAGCAATATTCCCCAAACTTATGCTTTGTGCTTTGTTTTAGGATTTCCTTATCAATAAAGTTAAAAAGAAATAGAAACCCTCCTCCTAGTTATATTACAAAAAAGACCATTTAATGATTCAGAAATCTTTCCCCTTTCCTTTTTTTGGGGGATTCCTATAATTATGTAAGGCACTGATTGGGCCAGTTACCACATGGAATACGAATATGAATAAGATGAAATTCTTCACTTCAATGAGACTAAAAGTCATTTGCTTTCTTCACCCAATCCTTCCCAACCAGCACTCTCACTAGACAATTTCAGTTGAAAAAAAAGGCACTTATTTTAGAACCTGGGGAGGCAAGCTGGAGCCTGGGCAGACTTTACACTTGTTGGAACTGTTCTGACAGTGCTTAGATGTACAACACTCTTTTTCATCTGGTTGCCTTTATAATGCAAAGGGTAGAGGCAAATGATTCAGAGCACAATCAGTGGGTCCAGTATTGAAATACTCCTCTTAATGACAATACCAGCTTACTTCATTTGTTCATGGATCACTTGACAAATGAGAAAGAACAGCAGGCCTTCGAGGACCTAGAGAGCTGGCTCCCAATTCATTACCAAGGGAAGGTGTTAAAATGCATAGAAATGTTAAATCTCTACTAAAAAAAAATCAATGAATGACACATCTAGTTGCAGTTCATTTGACCTCGATTTAAAAATCACTTGCAATCTTAAAAAAGAATGGTTCTGAAGTATAAAAAGTATTTGAGTTTCACCTGCTGAATGTTAATGCATTTGAAATATCGGAGGGGAAGCTGTCAAAAGGAAGAAAAATATCTGTATCACCACCCACACTCTCTCAAACAAAAATTATAATGTAGTTGTACGGAAGTACATTCTGTGTAACACGGATTTTGTTAAAATGTGTGTGTGTGATCCTATAGGCTTAAAAAGCGTCAGGTCTGACCATGAGACAAAATAATAATACCACTAGTTGGTATTCATACAGCATTTTTCTATTGAGGACCCTAAAGCGTTTTATGGGCATAACTCCATCTTCTTGTGTTGTTATTTGGAATCTTAGCCAGAATGCTATAGCATATCTAGCAAGCTGGAAAATGGTCAAGCCTCCCTGTAGATGAAGTTTTTAGGGATTTAATTTCTTGTTGCAAACCTGGGAGACAAGAGGGTAATGATCGCTAAACCTAGGCAACTCATGCACCTGGGTGATGTCTCCGTGGAGTGTTGCTACACATGGTATGTAGGACATCATTTAAGCCCCAGCCCCAGCAATGCTATGCTCCATTTAATACTCTGCCAAGTAACAAATTAAAAGGCACAACTTTAACTCAATCACTTTTTTGAAAGGTCTTTACTTCAAACTGTCTTTACTGAGAAGTGAGGATTTATTCCAAAAATGAAAATCTGACGAAGAGGCTATATAAGACTTTCTAGTGTTACAGAAACAGTCTATAAAATTATTTTTCTAGTTAAAGCATTTATATTTCACATCAAGATTGTTATTTTAAGGTTAAGATTTTTATTAAGGTTAAGATATTTATTAAAGAACCACTGGGTCCTTATGATATGAGGATTTATCCAAGATAAAGCATATCGTTGCCATGGAGATCAGTAAATAGTCTTGATCTGGAATACTAGTTCCCACTGCCAAGACATGGGTAGAAGAAGGTGGTCCCCACAGACTCTGTTTTCTCTAGACTAAAAATACAGTATGATTTCTATTAAAGGTCAATTAAAAAAATTTCTTGGTGGTTTAGCCTAAAGGAAACATACCCTATCATTTTCAGAACAATTAAGCAGTGAGCTCACGCTCCACTATTTTGAGATTATATTTGTAGGCAATATTAATTATGCTCACACTATGTCATGTCAAAGGTGGTGTAGCAACTGCAGCTTTTTTTAGTGCTGTTTCATATGGTCTTAAAAAAAAATAGTTTATAGAGATACATACATTACAGACATAAATTACTTCCTTTTAAGGTTGCCAGTATAAGCTTAGCACATTGAATTTAACTTTAAAAAGTTGGGTTGGTTTGCAAAATATTGCTCCAGATGGTTGTGATGAACATGAATTCTATCAAGATTGTTTTTATGCCCTCTAGTCAAGAAAGCGAAAGCCTTAGCAATTTGTCCTGAAGTTTATTATTAAATAATATGTCAACATAAATTTAATTAACATATATATGTATATTATATATGAGGCTATAGAATTTGCAAAGTGATTTTACCACGAATCACTTGCCTGATCCTCACGTTGCGGTACGCAGGCCTCTCACTGTTGTGGTCTCTCCCGTTGCAGCGCACAGGCTCCGGCCGCGCAGGCGCAGCGGCCCTGGCTCACGGGCCCAGCCACTCCGCGGCACGTGGGGTCCTCTCGGACCGGGGTACGAACCCGCGTCCCCTACATCGGTAGTAGGACTCTCAACCACTGAGCCACCAGGGAAGCCCAAGGGTAGGTTCTTTATATAGAGTATTTGTTCGGCTGTTTCCAGTTTTTTGTTTTTTTTTTTTTGCGGTATGCGGGCCTCTCACCGCTGTGGCCCCTCCCGCCGTGGAGCACAGGCTCCGGACGCGCAGGCGCAGCGGCCATGGCTCACGGGCCCAGCTGGTCCGCGGCACGTGGGGTCCTCTCGGACTGGGGTACGAACCCGTGTGCCCTACATCGGCAGGCGGACTCTCAACCACTTCGCCACCAGGGAAGCCCAAGGGTAGGTTCTTTATATAGAGTATTTGTTCGGCTGTTTCCAGTTTTTTTTTTTTTTTTTTGCGGTACGCGGGCTTCTCACTGCTGTGGCCCCTCCCGCCATGGAGCACAGGCACCGGACGTGCAGGCTCAGCGGCCATGCCTCACGGGCCCAGCCGCTCCGCGGCATGTGGGATCTCCCCGGACCAGGGCACGAACCCGCGTCCCCTGCATCGGCAGGCGGACTCTCAACCACTGCGCCACCAGGAAAGTCCATGTTTCCAGTTTTAAATGAGTGTAATTCATCAAGGGATCAACGCTTACTAAAGAACTAAAGTATATGCATATTGATGGACTCTGCTTGTAGTTCTGAAGTATGTGCTTTCCTCTGCTGAAACATCACTTTTTTTATGCAGGCTCATCCCTCCCTGAACATCATTTATAAAAGCTGTAACTCGACTTGATAAGGAACTCATTTTTCTCACCTGCCCCCCAGGAGAGATGTCTGCTGGTTCCTGCTACCCAGGTCCCCAGAGTTAAATGTTTCATGTCTCTGTCGGCTTCCTTATCATCTTACCCTTCATTCCTACCAGCCACCTCCATGACTTTCCACAATTTTAATTCTCTCCTTAAATTATAGAGTTCGCTTCTTATGTTTGCAACCAGAGAATCCTGCTTGCTACAGAAGAGTAAAAAGAAAGTGTTTTAATTAGTGCTTTCTCCCCATTTGAGCGGTACTGTAAAATAACCCAATATTTTTGTCATCAAGCATTATTTATTACAGCAATATGATACTTTTCTTAAATTCCTAACATTCATTTACTGAGATATTGTAACTTTTGCTTGACTCTCACAGTGTTTTTCCTCCCCTGTTTTAGGGGGAGGGGCCCCAAATGAAATGTACCTGTTTACCAAAGCTCCCTAAAATCTTTATTTTTTGGAGCTGTGGCTCCCAAACTGTATCAGACTCAGCTGGGTTTCAGACTCACTCATTTGGATAGTGCACCACTTAACAGTCTCATTTGGAGACAGAGAAGCTGAAGTTTTGGTTGCCTAGGTAATTCTCTAGGTCAAGGACAAAATTGTGTCTTCTTTTCACCAGTCTAAGAATCTGTTTGCTCTGCTAATTGAACTACTCCAATCACATCAATACTGTCCCTGACCCGCAGTGAGGCAGGTAAGAAATCCGTTCCGCAGTGGCGGATGAGCCTCCTGCATGCCACCCACAAGTCTTAGCATAACAGACACTACTTGGCAAAGGTGAGTGTACCAAAGTGAAAGCCATGTTCTTGGTGAGTTCATTTATTCCTCCCAGAGCATTAGTATTTCCCCCTCAAAGATCATCATTACGTGACTCTGAAGAGATGCTTTCCAAACTCTTGAAATCACGAGGAGTAAAGACTAGTGGGGGAAGTGTGACAGTGGGTGGCTCTCACCCCCACTGCCCCTAGCGGTTAAAGCTCAGTTGATGTCTCGTCTTTCCCAATTTTGTATATTTACAAAAAACCCAGTTCCCGGGAAGCCTATGTTCAGTTCAGGGACAGAAGATAAACGCAAGCATCATCATATCCACTCTTTATCCCTTCTCCTTCTTAACATGTTAAAGGAGGAATGATGAGAACTTAGAGAAAACAGTTATGTTGAAAACTTATTCTCTTGAATCCAGTCTGCTTCCCCTCCTGTGTCCCTATGTCAGCCATGATCACAACCATTTGCACAATGACCCAGGTTGGAAACCAAGCTTTCCAGCTGGTTTCCGTGCCTCCTATCTCCTCTCTACATTGCATCCAATATGATATATATTTTTTCAATGGACATTTAGGTTGCTTCCATGACCTGGCTATTGTAAATTGTGCTGCCATGAACATTGGGGTGCATGTGTCTTTTTGAATTAGAGTTTTCATATCTTCCAGATATATGCCCAGGAGTGGGATTTCTGGTTCATATGGCAACTCTATGTTTAGTTTTTTGAAGAACTTCCATACTGTTCTCCATAATGGCTGCACCAATCTACATTCCCACCAACAGTGTAGGACGGTTCCCTTTTCTCCACACCTTCTCCAGCATTTATTATTTGTAGACTTTTTGATGATGGCCATTCTGACTGGTGATACCTCATTGTAGTTTTGATTTGCATTTCTCTAATAATTAGCGATGTTGAGCATCTTTTCATGTGGCTGTCGGCCATCTGTATGTCTTCTTTGGAGAAATGTCTATTTAGGTCTTCTGCCCATTTTCTGATTTTTTTTTTTTGACACTGAGCTGTATAAATTGTATATTTTGGAAATTAAGCCCTTGTCAGTCGCATCATTTGCAAATATTTTCTCCCATTCCATAGGTTGTCTTTTCATTTTGTTTATGGTTTCCTTTTCTGTGCAAAAGCTTTCAGGTTTAATTAGGTCCCATTTATTTATTTTTGTTTTTATTTCCATTACTCTAGGAGACAGATCCAAAAAAATATTGCTGCAGTTTATGTCAAAGTGTGTCCTGCCTATGTTTTCATCTAGGAGTTTTATAGTATCCAGTCTTACATTTAGGTCTTTAATCCATTTTGAGTTTATTTTTGTATATGGTGTTAGAGAATATTCTAATATCATTCTTTTACATGTAGCTGTCCAGTTTTCCCAGCACCACTTATTGAAGAGGCTGTCTTTTCTCCTTTGTACAATATGATCTTTACTAAGCTTAGATCTGATTTTATCACCCTGCTGATTTAAATCTTTCTGTGGCTTCTCAGCGCTTTGTGGTCACTCTCAAATTCCCCAGCTTGCTATACAAGTTCCTTCCTGATTTGACACCTGCCTGCTTCTTTCAATTCATCTTGCAACCCTGTCTCCCAAGCACCTTTCGCTCCGGTCTGTTTCGCTCCTGTTTGCCTCTGTCCACAAGGATTTCACACAGATAGATGTCATTCGCTCTACTTAAAAACCTTCTTGATATTTTTTTCGCTACCCATTAGATATTCATTCTTCAAAACCAAGTTTTTGAAAAGGAACCCTTCTGATCTCTTAATGATAAAGACGTTTTCCTCTGTGTCTCCAAATCATTCCCAGCAGCCATTTTAGCACCTGTCCCATAAGATGACATTGCTGCTCTGTGGCTCTGTCTTCCACTAGATGTAAAATTCTAGAAGGGGAAAGAGTATTTCCCTTTGTCTTTCATGTGCCCCAGCACCTAGTCGTGTGCATGGAATGTAGAAAGCGATCAAATTTGCTTTTGGAATTAAAGAAGAAATTTGAATGAGTCAATAAAACAAGTAGGTAGATGATGTAGACAAACATCTGAAGTCAGCCAGGAAGGCAGACTTGCAAAGCACACTTTCCCACAAACAATTCCTCGTGGCTAACTACCTCCTTGTGCAATCTCACCTCCGATCTTTCCATCTTGCTGAAACCGCGTTTTTCAGGCCCAGCCTGCCCACTCTCCCGAGGACTCTAGGGTGAGACTCATTTCCCTCCTTAATAAGCATCTATTGGGTATCATGTACTCTTGCTTAACCAAGCTATTTCATTTCCCTGAACCAATTAGCTCCAAATTTTCACCTCTTCTGATATGTTTTTCTCAATTAATTAGAAAAAGAAGTAAATTCCCATGAGTATTTCTATATCTAAACATGGAACTTATCAACCACTTTAACCTGAACCCTGGGCAGCTGCATTGCTTTGTTAGGCTACAGTATATAGAGGAAAGGATGAGAGCTGCATATCATATCCAGAGACCAGAGTGTGAACCTCAGTCTTCTCATTTTTATCTGCGTCATGTACGTAGAGTGTGTTACCTTTCTCTTTAAGCCTCAGGCTCTTTCAGCAAAGTTGGGGATTACAATATCTTCCATAAGCAGTTTTGTAGTATTAAAGGATGAGATCTGCAAGGCCTTTCATCCTGGCCTAACGCATAGTAGTTTCTCTGTAGATCAATAGTAATTATGTCTGTTAATATGAAGAATCTTTCCGTTGGTATCTGATATACTGAATTTCATTTGGTTTCACCCTCCTAGGTCATTAAATATTTTAAATCAAATTAAGTAGAGTCTGTGAGACAAGAGGATCTGAGTCCTAAATAGTAAAAAGATTTTATTTCAGTTATAGTAACATTACATACATTGATGTGTGAATATTGAGGTCACTTGATTTCTTGATTGGAAAGTTTTTTATCATTACCCTTCAAATGTAGATGTGGACATAAATGTGAAAGACAGCAAAAGATCCAGGTCTGAGTGTTTTCCTGTACTGTCCTTCCCTTTGCCCATTTACTTCATCCTTTCTTGCCATTATTTCCATGGTTCTGTAATCTCCTGTTTGAGTACTCAGTGTTCTTATTTTTGCTCATATCTGGCCCAGTTCATTATTTAGAGGGCTTTATTTAACTCACTTCTCTGGCTTACTAAATTCAATCTCCCACGGTTTTCTTAGACTTGTGTAAACCTTTTCTTCCTGTGCTGATTCTCCATTTGCCTCCTTAGATCCATTCTTTCCTTTCTATATCCTGCTCCATAGCCTGGGAGATCAACCTCAAGAATAGAATCACCTGGATTTTCTTGCCCTCTGGCTTTCAAATGGGCTCAGTCAATGAGAGGCACTGGAAATGATCCTGAAGCCTGGGAGAAGAGGTAGCTTGATGTGTTAGATTCCTCCTGCCACATCAGCTCACTCGTTGACTGGCCAGAGTCCTGGCAGGGACTGCCCCTGTTCTGGCCACAACTTCTGTTGGACAGACCCACATCCATAGCTCCATCTCTATGAGGCTTCATTAACATTTTTTGTTTCCCTTATTATTTTATGTGTAGGTGTGAAAGAGCCTTCCTGAAATCAGAGTTCCTGGGCAACTCATGTATTCTTTTTGGTTCCTGAACCCTGCTCCAACATCTATAAAAATCCCTTCATGAAATCCTTTGCAGTTAAATCTTTCCTGCTGGGATCTGATTCAATTTCAGTATATCATCAGTGCCAGGAAAAAGATATCTGCTTGCTGGGATTTGGCTCCAAGGGCTCACAGTGGGTGAGATTACTTGTTGAGTGATGAGATTGAGGTTTATGGGAGTTAAATTACTTGCCCAAGATCACATGGCTGGTCAATGCAGAGTCAGTTCTTTCAAATATTTATTGAAACCTAGAATTAGTCAGGCAGTGGAGATAAAGATAAAACATAGCCCCTGCCCTTAATGACTTGCATTTTAGTATAGGAGAGAGATATATAACCCAATATTTAAAATATAGCAAGAATAAATGCCCAGTGCTAAGATAACTGGAGTAGGAAAACCCAACTTCATCTAGGCTTTGCAGTTGAAACCAAGAGATGAGATGGGGGAAAAACGATGGTTATTTGAGTAGCGTGTAAAGCATGCCTTCAATCTGTCTTCTCTCACCATTTTTCTTGCTGCAGCTCTGGTGATTAGAGCCCAGTCCAAGCCCCATTTTTTTCTCCTGGAGCACGGTAACAGCCTTCTGTAAAGTAGTATATAATCCGTACTGCCCGTCCTTACGTTGTGGTCCATTCCTTACACTGTGGTCAGCATAAGTTTTCAAAATGCAAATCTGAGACAATTCTCTGCTTAAAAGTGTGCAATAACTCTCAATTTTCCTTAGGATAAAGAAAAGGTATGACTAATAAGAACTTACATTGACTGGTTTCTGCCCCTGTCGCTGACTTTGTTTCTGACTACCCATCTCTTCTCTTTTTGTTTTTTTTAATAAATTTATTTATAAATTTATTTTTGGCTGTGTTGGGTCTTCGTTGCTTCGTGCTGGGTTTCTCTGTTTGCGGTGAGCAGAGGCTACTCTTCGTTGCGGTGTGTGGGCTTCTCATGGCGGTGGCTTCTCGTTGCAGAGCACTGGCTCTAGGCTGCAGGCTTCAGTAGTTGCCGCACGTGGTCTCAGTAGGTGTGGCTCGCGGGCTCTAGAGTGCAGACTCAGTAGTTGTAACGCACAGGGCTTAGTTGCTCCGTGGCATGTGGGATCTTCTTAGACCAGGGATCGAACCCATGTTCCATGCATTGGCAGGTGGATTCTCTACCACTGCACCACCAGGGAAGCCCCTCTTTTAGTTTTAACCTGTCCAGCCTTCTTTTAGTTCCTTGAAAATATTATTCTCCTCCATCACACAACTTTTGCACATTCTGTTCCCTGTCTTTAAAGGCTCCTCTGAACTTCCTGCTATTTATCTGGTAATTTCGATCCAAACTTCAAACATTAGCTGGAAAATCACTTCCTTGAGGAGGACACCTCGGAAAATTCCCAGGCCACACGAGGCCCCCATTATCTGCTTTCCTAACACCATACAAGTTACTTTTCGCAGCATTTATCCCAATTCTAATGAAATTAAATGCAGTCAGTTTTATATTTTTCACTCCTTGAGAATGGGTATGATTTCCATTTCTTCACCACCTTATCCCCCGCATTAGATCAAATGCTATAATGATGGTAAAACCTCAGTAATTTTTGAATGACTGTGTGAATGATTATGAAGAAAACCTGGACTCTGAGAAAGTGTTGTACATTCGGGAAATGTGCACGTAATTTGGAGTGATGAAACATGAGGCTGGAGAAGGCTACAAAAGCCAAATCTTGAAGGGCCTTAAATGCATAATAAGTTTGGACTTACCGTTAAGTGTGAAAAGTGGCCACTTTTTTTTTTTTTCTTTTTTTTCAGCTTGGAATCTTTCAGGTTTGTTGACTGGCTGAAGAAGGGATTGTCATAGAGAGAAGCCGGAATCAAGCAGACTAATTAAGGGGCAAATGCATTCATCTGGCAGAGGAAAATTAAGAGCAGTTATTTTTCAAATTTGCTACATACCTTAATCATCTGGATAGCTAATAAATCCCACAGAGGCCCAGGCTCCTTGAAGTGGGATAGGGCATAGGCCTTTGTGTTACACATTTCCCCAGGGGATTCTGATACCCATACATTTCTTCTTTTCCAGTCGATTAGTTACTATTCCTTTTCCTTACAAGGATGGAAAAAAGTTACACAAATGTCAATAAGCATTTTGGACTTCCCAGGGCTCTCTTCCTTCCTTTTGTTTCTGGTACTGTATTGTTGGTCATCATTGGTCATATGTTTTCAGTAGCTGGGGATCAAGTGTTGATTTTCTCTCCCAAAATAATTTAGCCTTTTCAAAGAAGTTTTCTGTTGTAGCCTTTCTGATTAGCCTTGTCCCTATTTCTTCTTAGAAGCCCTTGATTTCTCCATAAAGAAAACTTAAACGTGTCATCAAACATGTATCCTTACAAAAAGTAGACTCAATATTTTGCAAAAGAACTTCTAGCAAGCTTAGTGAAGGTATGTGTTACCTTTCTCTGATTCTTTTACCCTACTGTATCACTGTCTTCTCTAATTCCTTTATCCCAGGCTAATCTCCGACCTCAGCCTGTCTTCACTGAGTGTCTCACTCTGCCACCTTGGGTTTTCTACTCCCACAGAGCCGTGTCTGTGGTGCTGGTGCTTTGAGAGTCCAGGTACCTCATGGAGAGGGGTAGAGAGGGAAGGGGCATAAACATATCCATTTGCATTGTCAAAAAAAGAAAAATGCCCTTCTAAATAGGGCCTCCTATGTGCTCACTATACCACTTTGTGGTCTGGCTGGGGCAGGAACTACCATCTCCATGGTAAAGACACCAGGACTCATAAGGGTTAAATGACTGCTTAAGGTCATGCAGTTTGGGAGCATTCCATGTTAGTTTTTGTCTGTATCTTCTGAATGCAGCTTCAGGATTCTTTCCACTACTTCATGCCTACATCTCTATTTTGGGAATACTATCAGTAGTGCTTGAACATGTCTTTGGGAAATCCCGTCATTCACTTAAGCACTTTGTGAGGTGCTTTGATTATGAAAAAAAAAAAGAATCTTAAAGCTTTGCTATGATGACAACTAAGAATGTTAACAGCCTATTAAAATAAGACATAAGGATTTAGGAAGATATGTATAATCACACTGTATGTCCTCAAAAGCACAGTGATTAATACCGCTGGAAGTTTCCCCCATAGAAGACATGAGGAGAATAGTAGTGGGAGACAGCTCCTTCTGTTCCTGGGATAGGTAAGTTTTCTTCCACAAATGTAGGATAAAAGGATGATATTGTCACTGATTTTCATTCCACACAAACAGCATAGTACCGATTGTGGAGTACAAGATACTCAAATGCCTTTGAGAAGAGCAATAAAAGAGGTATGATATTGGACTTCGGATCAACGACTGAATGACATTGGATTCAGGCTGACTTGAGCTCCTTGTAGGGCTGTGGCTAAAATTAAAATGAAATAAGAAAAAAAAAAGTTATTACACGGTGCCTTGAACGTGTGTTAAAAACAATTTAGTAAGGGGCTTCCCTGGTGGCGCAGTGGTTGAGGGTCCGCCTGCCGATGCAGGGGACGCGGGTTCGTGCCCCGGTCTGGGAGGATCCCACATGCCAAGGAGCGGCTGGGCCCGTGAGCCATGGCCGCTGAGCCTGCGCGTCCGGAGCCTGTGCTCTGCGGCGGGAGGGGCTACAGCAGTGAGAGGCCTGCGTATCGCAAAAAAAAAAAAAACAATTTAGTAAATTGCTTTATGCTGTCAGATAAATGAGATTGTTGACCTGAAACATACTGCCATATATTTCTCCAGCAGAGATGGGTTTATTTGGGATCAGCAGAGAATTGCGGTGTGGGGTCTGCACCTATGGCAGTCCCCTCAGGGCAAGGGAAGGAGAACACTTTTATAGAGAGGAAAAGGACGTTGGGTGGCCTCTGGTAAACAAGAGGTCCATGGCTTTTCACTGACAGAGTCCTTGCCAGGAAAGAAGAGAAGTCTTCTTCCTGTTGGGATCTGCTATCATCACAGGGTGTGAGAGCTCTCCCTCCGGTCTCACAACTCTACTCAATTGAGGTTTATTAATGTTTTATATTTCCCCCTTTTGATCAAGACTTTTTCTTTGAAGCTGTCTCTAATCAAGAGTCAGGTTTTTCTAGTTTCAGCATCTTTTTGTCTCTCAATGTCAAGAAGAGCATTTCCTGGGTGTAGTGCCTCAGAAAGTGCACAAACTGGAAACCTGTTAAAGTCACAATCTAGTAACAAAGAGGGAGAACTTTAAGGCGCTTTTTATCTAATGTCCATATGTTATCAAAATCAGAAGACATTGGAGATCACCTGAAGCATTATGTCATCTTCAAAAGTTTGGTGACAAACTTCCAACAGGCCTGTGTCTGAATATTTTTCCAAATCTGTTTCAGTTTCAGGAAATTGTGTGTTCAAGTCACTAGATGATGTGCAGGCCCAGTCAGGGTTTTGGTGCTTTCTTTAAGTGTGTCACGTGAATCCAAGAGTTTATTCCTTGAATTTGGCAACAAATGCTTGGTTAGCAATACTTGATAGGAGCCTTTTCAGTGAGGTTACAGAGAGTTCTTCTGGAGGTATCTTTTCCAATGGATGACATTCCTATTTGTAAGGTCGGATCTTAACAAACAGCACCGCGAAACAGAGGAAAGCTTCAAGTGAGCTTTATTAGGGAGCGCTTCCGGGCGAGGTTCACTGGTCCGAGAGAAAGGGGCCAGAGAAGTCACACCCGGCGAGGGTTGGGCAAGATTTTATAGGGGAAGAAGGGAAAAGGGGTGTGGTGCATCTGCGAGGGCGCAGGGTATTCCTTATTTGGTGGTCTCTTCGGGTATCGTGGCAGTATCTGGTGCTGGTTGCATCAGTCTTGAGACCATTAGTCCCGCCGCTCAAAAGGCGGGAAGGCTGGGCCGGGTGGAAAGTCCCCAGGTCAGATCCTGGAACTGGGTGGTCTGGAAAGTCTCCAGGTCAGTTTCTGGAACTGGGTGGTCCGGAGAGTTTCGGTCTGATGCAACCTGTGAATCTGATTGCGTTCCCCTGCCTCTGGCCAGTTGGCCTTACACTATTTTCATCCAATGCTTGGCCTTGCCTTTGCTAACTAGCACATGAACTAGCTGATATAAATTAGAGAAACCACATTGATAAGTTTGAAGGACTATATTAAATTTCTCAGAAAATCTGTGAGGATCTCCAGTTACTTTGGGAAAATCTTTGACTATGGATCACAGTTCAACTTTAGTTTAGGGAGACTATGAAATTAGTGTTTAGCCTCTATATCCTCAGATACCTTAATTTTAAAGAGACAGGTTCTGAAAAATTCAGAGGAAAAGAGTGGGGAAGAGTTTCAGAGGAAAGGGAAAGTTTGGTGGGAGAATTAGTATGGGGGGATTGAGGGTATAGTGGAAGCTTAGGCTGCTTAGAAGGGAAGGAAGAAGATGGTGCAGGAGGTGGAGCCTGAAACAAAGAAGCCAAGAAAGGAGAGCCTGAGGCTTTGATTTTATCTTTATTTAAGTGTTTGTTTGCTTCAGTGAATCTTAACATCTTGTTTTGTAGAGAGGCAATTTTAGACTCCTGAAAACATTGGGAAGCCTCAAATTACAAATGGAAATAAGCATTCTACTCAGTTCTGGAAATTTTTGTGATATTGTAGTTCAACTTGGTTTTAAGGAAATTAAGTTTGAGGATTTCAAAAGTTCCCCATAATGGCCATTGATATGTTAAATTGCTTTAGGTCAGGCCCCTCCCTTTAGTTAAAAATGTGCATGAGGAAGGACCTTAGTTTTAAACATAAGATCAGCTGGAGTCCTTGTAGGGGGGGATGCCCTCAAAAACACTTAGGGATCCCATTTCCTAGAGGATTTTCCTCTAGAAGAAAGAAAAATTTTCAAACAGCTTAGACAGCTTACAGCACAAATGGATCAATTCAAACAGCTTGCAAGACAATTCCAACCAATTCAAAGGAAACAGTTTGGTCCCAGAGGAGCCAGACCAAGGGCTTTTCAGCCTGTTTCCAGAAAATAGCTCTTCCAAAGGAATAGGCCTAAGGCTGTAAACCTGGTAGAGTTTCATTGAAGCACCCCTTCCAAAGGAATTGGACCAAAGGCAATTTCAGCCAGCATCCGTTGAAAATTTGATCTCAAGATAAGATTAATAAAAAAAATGAGTATTTGCATACAGAACATGGCCTTAACCAGAAAGATGAAAATTTTATATAGATCCTGAATAAAGCCTGGAGAACTTCAAATGCAAAGAGGACAAAGACATACTTCAGACCCAGTGTTGGCAAGAAAAGCAGTGAATGACAATGGGCTCAACTGTGGGTACTACACCTGTTTGCTCACCAGCCCCAGAACCATTGGGAGTCTTCTCTGGTCCCTCTATTGCCCACTGAAATGTTGACCTGAAACAAATAGACTGCAAGATATTTCCCCAGCAAAGGCGGGTTTATCTGGGATCAGCAGAGAATTGCAGTTTGGGGTCTGCAACCATGGCAATCCCCCCATGGCAAGGGAAGGAGGACAGTTTTACAGAGAAGAAAAGGAAGTGGAGAGGGCTCTAGTAAACAGAGAGTCCATGGTCTTTCATTGGTTGAGTCCTTGTTCGGAAAGAAGAGACTTTCTTCTTCCTGTTGGGCTTTGCTTTCATCACAGGGAGTGTGAGCTCCCCCTCATGGTCTCTCAATTCTATTTAATTGAGGTTTTTGTTTATTAATTTTTACAAGATCAGAGCATTCAGAAAATGCTGCTGGATGGGGGGGAAATAAAAAAATAGTTCACAACAGTCAAAATTAGTTATTTTAACCAATGAATAAGCTGGCAACACATCTGAATACTTTTCTTTATAAGTTTTCTTTTGTAAAAGTGATCCTAAGCCACAGATTGCATTTATAATCATCTAGGAGGTAAAACAAACAAACAAAATATACCCCAAATATCAAGGCTTACTTCAGACCAATTAAATCTGAATTTCTGGGAGAGTCAAGCTAGATATAGATATTTAAGCTCCACAAGGTGATTCTAACATGTGAGCACAGGTGAGAAACAGGGGTTGTAACATCAATGGTCTTGCGTAACTTAATCACAGAGACTTCCTTTCAATGACCATGATTTGTGTGTGTCTATTTCAGGGTCAATGATAAAGCCCATTGGTTTGTGCCCTCCTTTCTTCTCATGATGGTTCTATTCATAATTCCTCAGTTTCCTGAAGAGGATCTGGCAGACACATCAGCCTGCAGTGTCCCTTGAAATGTTAAGTGACGTGGTAAACTAATTTGAGAGCTGGTCCAGAGCTGAAGCCTTGCAGCTGGAGGAAAGAAACAAATGCAGAGGCTTCTTAGTGCTTGATTACAAGTTGCTGTGACTGTTTCTTACTTTTCCTTATCTCCCTGGTTACTTTCCTTTCCCATTTTTCCATTACTTACCTATTAATTTGTGTTTCTCAGTTTCTTGTTCATTTTTCTTTATTTTTTCTTTCACTTTTCTCTTCTCAGAGAAAGCATACTTGCTTGAGGATAAGAAAACTAAGCTGACATGTATCCACTGTAATGCCAGCAAGTGCTACCAGCTCCACTTTGATTTTGATTCCATAACAGTTTTAGAGTGGCTTAGATTTTTTTGATTCCTAGATTAACACAGTACAACTTAGCTTTTGTATTAATGGTATGTCCCAAAAATACTTATCAAATGTTAATTGGTTAAATTTTAATGGTTATCCAATGGTTATGTGTTGGTGTACAATTGTTCAAAGTAGTCTCTTCATATCATTTTTACTTCTGTAGAACCACTAGTAATGTCCTCATCTTCATTTCTCATTTTAGTAATATTTCTCCTTTTTCTTAGTTCATCTAGCTAAATATTTGTCAATTTTGTTGGTCTTTTCAAAGAATCAACTTTTGATTTCATTAATTTCCTCTATTATTTTCTGTTCTCTACTTTGTTTATCTCCACTCTTTCATTATATCCTTCCTTCTGCTAGCTTGGGTTTAGTTTGTTCTTTTTTATATGGTTCCTTAAGTTGTAAAATTAAGTTGTTGATTTGAGATTTTTCTTGTTTTTATTTTTTTAATGTAAGCATTTATAGCTATAAATTTCCCCCTTAAGCACTGCTTTTGCTATGTTCTATAAGTTTTGGCAAATTGTGTTTTAAATTTTCATCTATCTCTAAGTATTTCCTAATTCCACTTGTAAGTTTTTCTTTGATCCATTGGTTGTTTAATAATGTGTTGTTGAATTTCCAAAAAAATAGTGAAATTTCCAGTTTTACCTTTCTTATTGATTTCTGTCTTCCACTGTGGTCAGAAAAGATACTTTGTATGAAATCTATCTTTCATATCTATTGAGACCCTAATTTTTAATGTATTAGTCTCATAAATCATGTTGAAAACAAAAATGTAGTTACAAACTCCACTTGTTACAAACTCCACAGTCGTTACAATAATGCAAGCTGTTATACTTGCCCTTATGTTGTCCTTTATTGCAATCTTTATTTTGCCTTATAGCTTTCAGTTACTATCTAGTATCCTGTCTTATCACCCTGCAAGTGCTCCCTTGAGCATTTCTTGCTAGGTGGGTCTAGTGGTAACAGACTCCCTCAACTTTTCTTTATCTGGGAATATCTTAATATCTCCCTCACTTTTGAAGGATGATTTTGCCAGATATAGGATTCTTGGTTGACAGTTGTTTTCTTTCAGCATTTTGAATATATTGGCCCACTGTCTTGTGGCCTCCAAAGTTTCTGATCAGAAATACATTGATAATCTTATTGAAGGTACATTGTATATGATGAATTGCCTCTCTCTTGTGTTTTTAAAATTCCCTTTGTCTTTGTCTTTCTGAAGTTTGATTATAATGTGTCTCAGTATGGACCTCTTTGAATTCATCTTTCTTGAAATTTGAAATTCAGGCATGGTATTTGAGAGAGAGTTGAAATAATGTGGATATATGAGCTAAAGCAGAGTGTGGTTCAAATGGAAAGATAAGTTAGCCAAGGGCAGAACTCCAGACATTAGCCAGGTGTTATCTTTAGTGGACTCTCCACATTCAGAGTTTAGTAGGATTTCTGCAGGTTTAACTGAATGAATGATCTTCTGACTCATTCTCTATTAATCATATTTTACATCCCTTTTGAATCTCTGAGAAAAAAATGAACCTAAGTGAGAGTACATTATGCTTTTTTATTTTTAAAAAGATTAATGTATTAGAGCAGCAGTAATATGTTTCTTAATAATAATAAAAATTGCTTAATCATTTCAAACTATTCACCAGAAGAGAGGTACAATGATAGAGTTATATTCACAGTCCTGTAAGTAAGAACAATTCATAACCAAATATTGCAGGTGAAGTACATGAAAGCTTAGAGAATTTAATAACTGGGGTTCAAATTCAGGTTCCAAAGCTCTAGATCCCACACTCTAAACCAGTGGTTTTAAAGCATTACTGATACCTAGATCCACCTTCAGAGATTTTGACTTAATTGCCTCAAATAGAGCTCAGGCATTGGTCCGAAAAGCTCCCCTGGCAATTCTGACTGCAGCCAGAGATACAACCCAGGGCTTTAAACCTTATCACTTCACTGCCTCCTTTTTGAAGATGCCACCGCATAGCACTATCTCCATGACTCCCGCAGAGTTCAACGTAGTTAGTGCCGGTGGAGTTGTGTAGCGTGGCTCAACACAAACCCACTCTCTGAAAAAACCTTCACATCCAAGAGTTTTAATAAGTATAATTAATTGGAACTACTTTTACTTAAAGGCAGTTGGAGTTGGGATAGTTTTTCTACCTCTTTTATGATTATGTGATAGTTTTTAAGAACTTAAGAGACCCTACATACTTAGCAAGAGTTACTAGTATCAAAAGGAAAAGAATTACTCCTATCGATTTGCTTATTTGATTGATTATAATCAATCAGTAGAATCACAGATCCAGGAATAGGCACAAAGTTTTTTGAAATGGAGAGCAATGCCGTGGTGTTACTATGCAGAGTGATGTTGGGGCAAGGTAGGAATGACGTAGCCTTCAAAGGAGGACAGTTAGAACAAACTGTCACTCTCAATTCTTACAGATTTCTTACTCCTTTTGAAAATCTTTAGCTTCACTTACTCCTGTGAGGACTTCACAGAGCTCCTGACCAACTAGAAGTGGTCTAGGGATCTACTGGAAAACAGCAACGACAAAATCAAGGGAAAGGCAGGATAGAGGTAGGCTGAGAGTCTAGACGGAATAATCCTGTTGTAATCCTGGGAAGGTGTGATGTCATCCTCCGACACCATCCCAGACATTCCTGAATGGAGACAGTGGGAACAGAACCAGAGCAGTACAAACGTTAGCTCTTATGGAAAGAGAATGGGCACTGGAGACAGACAGTCCAGTCTAGCCTGATACTTTACTAGCTGTGTGACCTTGGGTAAAATAATTAACCTCTCTGAATTTCAATTTGCTCTTCTATAAAAGGAGGTGGTGATACTTCCCTCCCAGGCTTTATGTGAACTCCTAAATGTGAAAAGTACCCAGCTCAAGCCTCTTGACTGATTTCTCCTTCACATTGGCCTCAGGTGAAGCACAGTGGTAGTCAAAGCAGAAAGTGCAAGGGAATGGCAGCCATGGTGGTGCTGATTCAAAGAGAAGGTGAAAATAAGGTGGGCCGGACACGGAGCACAGTTGCAGGATTTGAAACCTCCGTTATGGCCACAGTCACACCCAATCAATTTCAATTTATTTGCAAAAAAAAAAAAGAACCACCAATAAATGCTGGAGAGGGTGTGGAGAAAAGGGAACGCTCTTGCACTGCTGGTAGGAATGTGAATTGGTACAGCCACTATGGAGAACAGTATGGAGGTTCCTTAAAAAACTACAAATAGAACTACCATATGACCCAGCAATCCCACTACTGGGCATATACCCTGAGAAAACCAGAATTCAAAAAGAGTCATGTACCAAAATGTTCATTGCAGCTCTATTTACAATAGCCCAGAGATGGAAACAACCTAAGTGTCCATCATCGGATGAATGGATAAAGAAGATGTGGCACATACATACAATGGAATATTACTCAGCCATAAAAAGAAATGAAATTGAGATATTTGTAGTGAGGTGGATGGACCTAGAGTCTGTCATACAGTGTGAAGTAAGTCAGAAAGAGAAAAACAAATACCGTATGCTAACACATATATGTGGAATCTAAGGAAAAAAAAAAAAAAAGGTCATGAAGACCCTAGGGGCGAGACGGGAATAAAGACACAGACATACTAGAGAATGGACTTGAGGATATGGGGAGGGGGAAGGGTAAGCTGTGACAAAGCAAGAGAGTGGCGTGGATATATATACACTACCAAACGTAAAATAGATAGCTAGTGGGAAGCAGCCGCATAGCACAGGGAGATCAGCTCTCTGCTTTGTGACCACCTCGAGGGATGGGATAGGGCGGCTGGGAGGGAGGGAGACACAAGAGGGAAGAGATATGGGAACATATGTATATGTACAACTGATTCACTTTGTTATAAAGCAGAAACTAACACGCCATTGTAAAGCAATTATACTCCAATAAAGATGTAAAAAAAAAAAAAAGAAAGAACCACCCTTGTAATGCTGCAGCCTCTTACCCTTCTGGGAGTATTTCAGCTGCCTGCTTTTGGCAGGATCAGCTGGATACTCTGTAGGGTCTCCTCAGAAAGAGCACAGGCTATAGTCATTTCATTTTCTAGTGCTGCTGTGTGTTTTCATTTAATTAAGAAGGCTGACCTTTAGAGAGTTTTTTTCTCTTCCCTTTGCTGAGCTTACTCATGATCCTAATGGAAGCGAAAGTCTGATGGTGAAGAGGGCCGAATTTTCACTGGTAAGGCTTAACACATTGTTCCTATCCTTACAAAGAAATGACACAGGCATAATTATAGATGCATAAGCCAAAATCCCTTTCAGATAAACCTAACCTCAAGTAGATGAGTAGGTGGGAAATGTAGGAAATGAGAGATAAGCCCAAGAGGAATGTATATCAAAAATAGTATCCCATATTCCAAAGAACAAAGGCCCTGAGAACACATATCCTTGTAATTAGCCTTTATCCAAAGCAAATTACAGTCAGGATTCTTACTCAGTCCTTTAAGCTCTGGATATAGAGAAGCAGCTACTTAAAACATCTGGTTGTGTACAGCATTTGCTGTGGCTCCTTAGGTAGGAATGGCCACATGAACCAGTGAGAAAGGGCATAAGGGCCTGTTGGAGCAATGCCATAGGACAGTGGCACTGCATGTGCTGCCTTTGGTGGTTGGTGATGTGCTCCTGTGAGATTAGCAAGCAGGTGGGGACCCTCAAGCACTGGGTGGAGCTGTAAGAATAACCTGGCGTTTGCTCCACGCTGGATTTATCCAGGAAACTCTCATGAGCCAGTCTCTGCTTAGGAAAGTCCACGAGCATCTACTCAGACCTAAGTGTAAGATCCACTGCTGCTGTGTTTGTGTTTCTTTGCTCTTGGTGCCCTTTTCACTTTCTATTAGGGAATACATTTCCTCAGGTCTTCACAGAGACCGTTCACCAGATGGAATGAGATTTTGTGACTGAAATAGAGCTGACTCTCAATCACGTCCTGTTTGATGAATAAATATGGCACCATTGTCATTACGAGAGTAACACCACCACTGATGACAGCTCTTTCGGGTGATGATGAACTTAAGTCCCTGGAGTTTAACAATGACCCTCTTCCTAGTTTTCATCCAGTTGGTAAGCAAGTCTTCTTTAATCAGCTATCATTGGTTATGGACAGATAAAACAATACGGTAACTGTTGGAACTAAACCTTTGGTCCCGAGAAATTCTGAAGTTTGTGTCTCCCAGCAGTGAGCACTTTTACTCCTGTACCCCAACAGTAACAAGTGAGTATTAGGGGCAGAGTTGGAGTATTTGATTCCCTTCTTTTGTAAAATATCATTACATATGAAATGGAGCAAGAGAAAAATAAAATGTAATGGGACCTTTGAATAAATCTATGTAAATCCTAAATCACAGTATTATACCCCTAGTTTTCTCCAGCAGTGTTAGAAATAGTGAATTAACGTGATTCTTTCCAAGTATATTTCCACTGAGGGAAAAGAGAGACTGTTTCTCATGTTGCTAATCTAATAGCCTTGCCTCAGGTGTTGGCATCACTTTAAGTGAAGAAAAGGTCAGAGAACTGAGGCAATAAGCAGTGCTGCACTTAACAGCATCTCTTTCTACTTTCCCAGCAGTCTTCCTGCCCTTGGATATTCTCAATCCATTATAAATGATTTCATTGGACGTCACATAATTTGCCACATAAATGAATGAACTCAAGGAAAGAAGTGCCATAAACAAAATGGTTTTTGTGCCCCTGTTGGTATCTACGGCTACACACACAGACACACACAGACACACACAGACACACACAGACACACACACACACACACACACACACACACACACGCTCATTTTAATAATGAGAAATCAAAGTCATTTTCAGCTTTGAGCTCTAGTATATAATAGATTCTTTCTCAGCTCAGCTCATTATAACCTTTAAGTGAAATTTGAGGCCAAGCAGCAATTCTTACAGCATATTAGTCCTTTAACAGCAGCGATATTGAAGTGTCTGACTATTTTTATTGGAGCTGGTGTGGCATTTAAATGTATTCTTGTGCCTGATTTTAACAGTAATCACATAGATCATAGTAGAAATAAAGTCCATCCGCAAAGAAGGTACTAGGTGGAGGGAGCTGCACATCCTTTATAAACGGCTGTTGGGAGAATCCTGTAAAGGCTCTATCTTCTATTTTTAGGATGACAGGTATTTGCTGATGGAAAGATTTCTCTTCTTTTTTACCTATCATTTTTTCCCCAGATATTAACAACATCTGCAGTGTTTTCTCCAGCTGATGTTATGATCCATATGGCAGTTGCCTAAATCCCCCCCCGAGGAAAGCAGTTTGCACACACCTCCTTATGTGTCATCTTTGCCCTTATTTCTTTTTCCAGATAACAGATCTGTGAAGCTCAACGATGCTGGAAGCTATCACTGCTGTCCTGAACTAGTGTTACTGGACTCCTCCCCAGGGAACCAGCGGCATCTATTTAAGATACACTCTTAGGTAAGTCTGTGGGACAACGTTGCTGAATAGAAGTGTTCTTAGTAGAAAGCATCAGTGTCTTAACAAAAGAATATTGGCCTTGAATGTACGGAACAAAAATCAGGGTTTGTGCAGCATGGTAAATGAGGGTCAGGGCGATCCAATATAGAGATGCAGTAACGTTCTTTTCTTCAGCAGCTTACTGTTGCCAGACTAATAATAGCCAGGGGAGAGGGCAAATGCTGAAGAGGCTCTATGTTCCTTCCTTGGTAATGGCTGCATGTGACCTTGAGTGTGTGTAGATGGGCAAATGGCTGTAAATCTGAGTCCAGAATAAGTTTTCCTTGATTCATATTTTAATTAGAAATCTAAATTATTCATTCATAAAGATAACTATTCCATTTCCAATCTCCCTTCTTTTCTCTGTTCCTTCTTGCTTTAAGAAAAGGAGAGAAACTGTGGCTTTATCTCTTAATCTAATTCATAGCTGCTCCTCTTGGCAGACAGAGAGAGAGAAAGGGAGTCCAGTGACAGAATGTCCAAATGTGACAATATGATACCAACATACAGTGCAGTGACAAGGAGAGTGAAAGAGAGCGTGCTGCTCAAAGGGAGACATAACCAAGGAGGATAATAGGATGGAACAGAACAGAAAAGACGGCACAGGTTTTATTTTTTCCAACAAGAATATATCACGTGGTTGGCTGGTGCTGTCTTTAATGTTGTCACACAAATGGCTGTAAAACCCACTCATGGTTCTTACAAAGACAAGAAGTCTTTGTTGCCAGAGAACCCTGCTGGTATTTCTGTTGCACCTCTTAGGTGTTACTGTTACTGTATGGTTGCCCATATTCCCCAGGAAACCACTGGAGCAAATGGTTTTTGGCCTAGGCATCTCTGTTTACCCCGAGCCAGCAGAGAGCCTGACGCATAATAATCACCTAACAAATGTTTATTAAATTGTTCGTTTGAAAATTGGGTCAAAATGAGTTGTTCTTCTAGGACTCTATCGGTAAGAGAGCGTTGATCAAGACCCCAGGATTCCAAAGCCTGGGGCTATCCCCAAAAGGGGTCTTGCATTTGATGAGAATGTTTTCTGTAAGACTGGGCAAGGGGTGTAAAAGAAAATGTATTTGCTATTCAATGCCAGGAAATAGCAACAAAGCATCCAAGAGGAAGCATAGAATTCATACAGAAAGAGGGAGAAGCAGAGGACATGGAGGAGAGTAGAAAAGTCCACTTGTACAGATGTTTGGGGAAAGGCAGGTGCGGGAAGACAATAATAGGAAGGGAGATCCTGGGAGACTCATACGAGACTCCTAAGTGAGAGGATAACTTGGGGTGTACAGATGTGTAGCCATCAATTTCAGAGACCATACACATCCGTATACATGGTCATGGCACATTTGTTGTAGAAATTGCTCAAAAGCTCCTATATAAAACTGACGGGTTGAAGTTAGATGCCTACCGTTTGTATAATCTATGTTTGGTTGTAAATAAGAGGAAAGTAGTTAGAGGTGGCCATAAAGAGGGTGTTGGGAGAGGGAAATTGAACTTGGATCCATTCATTTCATAATGCAGGGACATATCTTTAACCACTTCAAATTTATCTCCCAATCTTGCCAGTGTCTATATATTTGCTTCTATGTATATTCAGCTATAGTCTTTAATTTAAGCCATTTTTCTATTTTATCTCCTTTGCCAAATTAAAAATAAAAGACTTCTTCCTCTCATTTTCTGAAATACAGTTTTGAACCAATATAAAACTGTAAAAATCTTTGCCTGGTTTTTCTAATACAGATATTTTGCTAATTTTTATAGTTTTATATCCTTGCTTTTCAGAAGTTCCATTGTCTTCATTATATAACACTAAAATCCTTTCCTTACCTTCCTTTTTATAATAAAATTATAAAGCTTTTCCTATGGTTCAGAAAATCACACCTCCAGTAAAAGCACTCTGAACTGTATTATCTCTTCATCACTAATTTACCCTTTTAACCGTATAGACCAGTGAGATACCAAATGTCAAAATAAATTCTTCCTTTTCTCAAGAGAAGTTAGTAACCTGTGCTCCTAGAATGCGGTCAACGTGGGAAAAGAATGCTAATACAGCATACCTCATTTTATTGCACTTCACGAGTACTGCTTTTTTATAATAAATACTGTTTTTTTTACAATTTGTATGTTTGTGGCAACCCCGCAATGAGTGAGTCTGTCGGCACCATTCTCCCAATAGCATTTGCTCACTTCGCGTCTCTGTGTCACATTTTGGTAATTCTAGCAATATTGCACACTTTTTCATTATTATTATATCTGTTATAGTTATCAGTGATCTCATGTTACACTACCACTCACTGAAGTCTCAGATGATGGTTGGCATTTTTAGAAATAGAGTATTTTTTAACTAAGGTATGTCCTTTGAAAAATAGACATAATGCTAATGCAAAGTTAATAGACTATGATAGTCTAAACATAAATTTTATATATACTGGGAAATCAAAAAGTTAGTGTGAGTTGCTTGATTACGATATTTGCTTTATTGCGGTGGTCTGGAACCAAATCCATGATATCTCTGAGGTATGCTCATGTAGTATTATGGACTGATTTTAGATCAAATACAGTTAAGTTCTGAGGAGGAACAAGTAATCCATAAGCACACAGTAATTACAACACTAATTATTTTAGTTACTTTGATTTTTATCCTTCTTCAGCTCAGCTAGTTGTGTACATAGAGAGTCTTATAGATAGACCTTATCTTAAGGTCTTATTTATGCTTATCTTACAGAGCATAGATAGTACCATGAGGACAAAAACATAGTTAAAGGAATTTTGGCATCCTCTGTGAATTTACCTGGCATTGCAGTAACCTAAGTAATCACTTTCTGGATCAAAATTCAATGTGATTTCTTCTAGTTTTAAAGCCTCAAATTTGTTCTTTATCTTAACTCTGTTCCTTTCATTGGGTTGTTCATTATCAATTGGCTTCTGATCGAAAAGAAAGACTTGGAAAATATCAAGAAAGAATTGATTTTCTCCAATTAATTTGTGCTCTGTCTTGTTTTAGTTTTTAAGATAAAAAGTTTGAAAATTATTTCATATTTCATTAGTATTATTTATCAAAATGAATCAGAAAACGATTCTATTTTGGCTTAGGGCAGATTTTAAACTTTTCAACAATGGAATTTAGCCTCAGAAGTAATATTTTGAATGAATGATTCTTGACCCTAATTTTTCTAATACATAATATTACATATTTTAAACATTTTAAAAAGCACAACCCACTTCAGCATTTTGTTTTCATTTTTTTAAAAATAAGAATACAATTTCCTTAAATAACTGTTCTTCTTTTGATACGGACTTTATTTTTTATTTTTTATACAGCAGGTTCTTATTAGTTATCTATTTTATACATATTAGTGTATATATGTCAATTGCAATCTCCCAATTCATACCACCACGACCGCCCCCCCCGCCCACTTTACCCCCTTGGTGTCCATACGTTTGTTCTCTACATCTGTGTCTCTATTTCTGCCTTGCAAACTGGTTCATCTGTACCGTTTTTCTAGATTCCACATATATGCATTAATATACGATATTTGGTTTTCTCTCTCTGACTTCACTCTGTATAATAGTCTCTAGGTCCATCCACGTCTCTACAAGTGACCCAATTTCGTTTCTTTTTATGGCTGAGTGATATTCCATTGTATATATTGGTACAGTCTATTTGACACTAATCTTTCCTTTCTTCCCTTATCCTCATTTGTGAAATAATCATTAGTAATGCCATTAGTAGTTTTAATTCACTTTATGTGAAAGCTCCCAGAGATTCTCATAGGATCCACAACTATTACATTCTGTGAACAGAAATGAATGAATGCATCAAAATGCATGTATTCAGTATTTTAAAAATTGTTGAGAGCATCTCGCTGAGTGTCACCATCTCTAATGAGTGTCTAAATGGCAATGAGCTTCGAGTGTCATTGTAGCCAGCTCTTTGGGTATGCCTTTTCTACATCTTTAGTTCTTTAGAACAAAGTTCTATGCTAGTTTCTCATGCTTATTTGAACAATATCCAGGTACGTAGAAATAATATTTAATTTCTTTTAACTTCCAGATTTTAGTGTTGAGACGCCTACACCTAATCTAATTGTAGCATCAAAAACAACTCAAGCACTTTTTGTGTTAAATTTGAATATGGAAAAGTAAAGTGATGGAAAAAAGAACCACTGTAAATAGTTTAAACCCCAGGAAAAAATATCAGAAGTAGTTCTCTTTTGATTTCTCAACAAGGTTTTTTTCTAGTTTAGTATTTTAGTTTTCACAAAGATCTCTCATATATTTGCTGTTGCTGGGCACTCATTTTGTTACCGTGCTGGTATTCACTCTAGTGTAAAGACCAAATGTCACAATCTTGCAATAGATGGATACATTCTACGACTATAATTTGAGAAATAACCAATTAATACAGATGTATTAAGCTCTGACTATACTTATGGATCTATACTAGGTATCATAAGAAATATAAAGGGTATGACCAATGGTCTTTGTCTGAAGAAGCTGTTCACTTTCAGAAGAGAAAGTGTATTAATATGGAATGTAACATAGGCAATGGCAATAATAAGTTAGCCCAGTGTTTAGATGCAGAGTAGGCAAGACCTGTGTTGCGTCTGACTTGGCAAGGCAAGCAGTGGGACTTGAATTGCATGTGTAAGAAGAAATAAGCTTTCTACAGATGGGGAGTGGGGTGGAGGGCATTTTAGGCTGGAAACATAGTATGAATCAGGGCAGAGTGATAGGAATGTAGGTGACAGGTTGCAAGGCTGTTTGCATTAGTACCCTTGGAGCAGAGGATGTAAGTACATGTATAGACCTATGTGTAGAGGAAGACTGGCGTGTAGTGGAACACTGGAAAGAGTCGGTGGATGTTGATGGAAGCTAGGAGGGTCAGTTCGATGTTGAACTTTATTCTGAACCTTATTCTATAGATAGTTCTAAGCCTCTAAAGATATCTGAGCTAAACAGTTGCCTTATATGAAACAGTTTTTTGTAATATTAATCTGACAATATTTCACAGATTGCTCTGGAAGAGGAAGAAAAGAGAGCTCAGTGAGGAAAGTATTCAATAATCCAGGCACAAAAGATACAGACCCAAAATAGCATGGTGGGGTGGAAAAGATAAAGATTCTAAATGGTGGTTTTAGATTTTTCAGTTCAAGGCAAAGCAGAGAGAGCTATCTTATGAAATTTGTCTGCTGTCTTTCTGCCAGTCTGCCTGTTTATATTCTGACCTGATATTCTGATAGAGAATGTATTTCGAGATTGTCCTCTATGTCTTTCATCCTTGTTACAAAGGACTGGTCCAGTGACTATTGTGATCCCTGTAAAACTCTTAGCCAATCTGAGGACAAAGAATCTCACTCAGATGAAGAAAAAACAGAACTGTCTCTCTGGATGTTGCAAAATATTCCATTTTTAGTAATTTTTAAACCTATTGAACCACATGTATTATAATCTACCTCTGAAAGTTTGTGAAATTCAAGAGCTCTGAAGTGTTCAATCCCAGATTTACCCTATTTTATGGGTGACTTTGGACAAGTCATTTAACCTCTGGGTTTTCTCATTTCCAAAACTGGCATGATAACAGTAACCTAGGAAAACTGAATGCAATAGCATATAGAATACTTCACACTGAGCCACACATATATTAAGTACTCAATAATTGTCAGCAATTATTAACTTTCAGAAAAGTATTATTTTTGCTTTTATGTCAAATAATTTTGCTTTTCATGTGACACCAAATATCATCGTTTCCCTTATTTGTGGTTTTGCTTTCTGGGGTTTCAGTTACCTGTGATCAACTGCAGTCTGAAAATACTAAATGGAAAACTCCAGAAATAAACTATTCACAAGTTTTAAATTGCCGACAGTTCTAAGTAGGGTGATGCCCTCTCTCACTGTATGGCTCCATCCTGCCTGGGACGTGAATCATCCGTTTGTCCAACGTATCCCTGCCCATTAGCTACTTAGTAGCCACCCTGGTTATCTGGTTATCAGAATGACTGTCATGGTCATCACAGTACTTGAGTTCAAGTCACCCTATTTTACTTAACAGTATCCCCAGAGCACAGGAGTTGTGAGGCTGGCAACTCATATATCCCAAAGAGAAGCCATAAGTGCTTCCTTTATGTGAAAATGTGCAAGTTCTCAACTTTAATAAGAAGAAAAATCGTGTGATGAGGTTGCTAAGAGCTATGATAAGAACAAATCTTCTATCTGTGTTAAATTTTGAAGAAGGAAAAATAAATTTGTGGTAGTTTTGCTGTCACCCACCTCTTAAACTGCAAAAGTTATGGCCACAGTGTATGATAAGTGCTTAGTTAAGAGGGAAAACGCATTAAATTTGTACAATAAAATATTTTGTGTGTGTGTGTGAGAGAGATCCACATAACTTTTATTGCTATTGTTATAGTATATTGTTATAAATGTTCTATTTTATGATTCATTATTGTTGTTAATCTCTCACTGTGACTAATTTATTAAGTTAAACTTTAGCACAGGTATGTATATATAGGAAAAAATATGGTATATATAGGGTTCAGTACTATCCACTCTTTCAGACATCCACTGAGGGTCTT
Source organism: Phocoena sinus (assembly GCF_008692025.1). Taxonomy (NCBI): domain Eukaryota; kingdom Metazoa; phylum Chordata; class Mammalia; order Artiodactyla; family Phocoenidae; genus Phocoena; species Phocoena sinus. The sequence goes on from NC_045775.1 coordinate 32,962,091, forward strand.
GGGATGTATCCCGAGCAGATAAGGGAGCAACTGTATAGTTCATGATGAGTATGTAATTGTTGATAAGCATATTGAGTTTCACTCTCCAGATTATTTTTTAATTCATTATTTCAGTTACTTCAGTAGCAATAACTTCTCAATATCACTTTATTTTGATGTAATCTTGATACGATATGTACTAATGTTAATTGATTTAAATTAGCAGCAGTATATGGAGATACTATTTGGTTCTGGTCATGAAACATTCATTGAAACCTATGTACTGTGTTAAATATATATGTCATGGCCGTTGACCTCAAGGGGATTATAGGCAGTAGACACATATGTAAGTAATGGTCACAGTATAGTGTCATACTAAATATAGGCATAAGGAACAGGATTAGCCCAGTTCATTATCTTGGAACAAAAATAACTTAGCAAAAGAGTGACATGCAAATTATGCTTTTTAGCTATTAATCTATTGAATGCCAGGATTATATTTGTTTTATAGGGTATTGTGGGGTAGAAGTTGGAGAGGAAGTGCATTTGTAAAGCATGGTTATCCAGGAAATGTGATGCATTCAGAGTGCTCTATTTCCAAAGCGCTAAAGCAAAAATCTATAGCTAGGACGATAAGAAGAATAAGGCTTCAGGTCAAAAGGCAAGATCTAGACCAGTGCTGTCCAATAGAAATAAGATGTTAACTACATATGTAACTAAATTTTCTAATAGATTAAAAAATATAAAGAAATAAGCAAAATTAATTTTATAACATATTTTATTTAAGCCAATACATCTAAAATATTACCATTATATACATGAATTACAAGTAATTCATGTAAGTAATGAGATCTTTCGTCTTTGTAAAAATGTGAAGTCTCCAAAATCCATATGTATGTCACATTTACAGCACATCTCAAATTGAACCAGTCACATTTCAAGTACTTAATAGCCACGTGAGGTTAATGGCCACTAGGTTGAAGAGTACAGGACACATTCAGACCATGAAGAGCTTGGGCACCCTATTGAAGGATTTAGACTATTGCCCTTTGATAATATGTGAAGTCTACTCATCTGATGGATGTCAGAATTATATTTTCTCTAAGATATTGAGGATGTTGATGGCTAGCAAAAATATGTGGACAGGAGACATGGAGATATTTGTATTCTGCTGTTGATCAATCAACTCTAGTCAGGAAGGAAAAGAAGAGAAAGTCGTACTTAAGGACAAGAGATTTTTTTACCCCAGTTCCCAATAGAGGACACAGCGAGCTTGGCTGGACCCCATGGAGATGGAGAATACCTTTACCAAAACCAAGGCCTCCTGAATAGAAGTAAAGCAACCTCAAAGGTCAGTTTAGGTACTTACACATCAGTGCTCGAACTTAGATCTCACTCTTCCACAATGAGAAGAGGGATAAGCATGTATACTGACAAGGAGTGCTGAAGGAAAGGATCACGTGAGAGAGAGAGTCAGTATTTGTGGGGAGGAGTGAGCTGTTCTCAGATTATTGTCAGGTTCCTAGTCTTGGGAGAAAACATCTTTAGTGAGAAAGATTAATGTCTTAAGTGAGAAAGATACTGGAGTCCCCCTGATATCTTACCATTTAACCCATATGCCCCAGACCACTCAACTCTTCACTCTTAATGTGTGGAGAGAAGAGTAGTTTAGAGAACCACACCATGTATCTGTCAACTTGTTATCTGACAAGATGGCTTCAAGCTTAGCACAATGGCCAATAAACTGTCGTTAGTTAGACAGTGTGAAGAATAGTGCCTCTGCTCACAGAAATGGGATGATTTGACCCGTTCTTGGGAAAGAAGCCATGAGACCTCCACGAAGGGTATTTCAACTCTACCAAGAGGCCAATATAAGTTTCTAGACACATTTCTGGATTTTCAAAATATTTGGGGTTAAGTGTTTCTTGGTTTCTAAGGGCGAGAGAAGCATTATTATTATTTATTTTGCTTCACCAAATGTTGTAGCATACTGGTTATAAGCTGGGAAGGTCATACATCCTGTTTGGCATATAATATTTTGTTTTAGTTCATTCCAAGTGTCCCTCCCCACACCCCACCCCTGCTCCAGTATTCTATTTAGTTTTTCGTGTATCACATTAAAAAAGTAGTAAGTTATTATTAGTAGTTGCATTAAAATAAGTCAGAATGAATGTATTATTCTTTGACTTTGTACGTCTAGCTTCGGTTGTGGTCCCATCAAACAGTGATTGATACGTATGTATAGTAAATAGAATTTTTAGCTTTAAGGGTCATGAAATCTTAAAGAAGACCAATAATAACCCTCTCTCCTGTCCCAAACCTTTACAGAACTAATCAAACATATCTCTTTGAGGTATTAGCCAGCAGGTACTTGCTGATAAACCAAACTGTGTGTTGATAGGAAAAGCTAGGGAGCGGTATATCTTTCTGGTTTCATTTGATAATGGAAAAAAGTACTCAACTCTGTCGCTTCTGCCAACCACTTTGTGCTAAAGCCGGTTGTGCTGTGGTCTGTGTCATTGGCCTCAAGATGCACGAGGTCTCCAGGTAACTAGTTAGTAGGGTCAGTAGAAAATAGAGGAAATTATAGGCTACTTGTATGTGAAATAGGTAGAGGAAATAGAGGCTAAGTAGTTCATCATAGAGTCTACAGAGAGCAGTCTGAACTATCTCATAGTAGTTTTGTAATGTAAATCTACATTGTTTCTTGCCTTTTTGAAAGATACTATTAAAGCAGCAGTGAGCTCAAAAACTAAAAATTCTGGAAAAATAAGTTCTACATTTGCATTTCTTAAAAAGGTTGATTAAAGCTAAATTGCACAAATAATTTGTCAACATTTACCATTCTTCATGAGGGTTGTGGTGATGTCACTGGACACATGACAAACAAGAAACAAATCTGCTGCTGAATAAGCAGTTACATCTACTTCAAAAGTTAATAATTGTTTTAAGAAGACTTACCATGGCAATAATTTTACACATGGAGCTGCAGAAAGTGCATTTCGTATCACAGTATCATTTTTTATTTAGATCAAAGAATTATTTTTATAAATGTCACTGATTGTTGATTTCAAGTTTTCTTGTTCATGTTTGAAAAGTGCTAGCATATTAGTTCCATCAGCAGAAAACTTCAGCAGTGTTAAACGATGTCAGTATTCTATCAGTGTCATCTGTTTCAAAGAGAAAATAAATTAATTCCAAAAATAATTCAATTTTTAATCCAATTCATAGAATCCAAGTGGTGCTTTAAAACTTCATTTAATAAAAGGTGAAATATTTGACCATTGTGTAGGTACAATTGCTAATTTTTGAAAATGAAAGTTCTAAACTTTGGTTGTATTTGTTTTGAAATTTTGGAAATCTTTAACTAAAGGATTCAATGACTAGAGTGCCAAAAATGCTCAACTCCTGAAGCTGTAGTGAATTGAAGTTATTGAGAATAAGGCAAACAAAAACATATTGAAATATATGCCTAAAAAACCAGGAAAAGTGGAATCAATTAAACACAGAGAGCAGAGTATAAGATTTAATACTAAAATTACATAATTGTGCTCTGTGATATAGCTTGACTTTGGGAAAAACGTATGAATAGAGCTCATAGTTTTAATTGGATTCATGTCTATTCTGAGAAGGCCTTTGATTTTATGGCAACTAAATTTTACTAAATATTCAAATGAATCATAAATAAAAGTCATTTAATGAGTTTTGATTTGTAAACATTTTTCAGAAATATTCTGAATGAAGGTAAAATGATAGTACGTGTGACACAATATTTGAGATAAAATTTTTATGCATTTTAATTAAAAATTGAATTGAGGATATTCTTTCTGCATAATTTGCTCTGCACTTACCAGTTATCTCAGCACCTGTAGTGAGTGGATTTACAATTAAAACTCTTATGCTCTATGGAGTTGAGTCAACTGAGGATGCCAACAGACAATTTCAAACTCATTAACCATAAAATGCGTCATTGAGAAAGCTTTTACCAATTTTATGAAAAATTAAAAATAGTAAAACAATATTAAAAATACATTCTTTAGAAAAAATTCCAGTGTTACAGTGTAAGAGATGTACAGCCAAGAAATTGACTCAGCAGCACTGTGACTCAGTGCCAAGATTAATTATTCTGCTTATATAGTTAAAAAAATATTTTGTTTAATATAAATAGCATTTTGTTATAATATATGCTATTTACATTAATATTTATAACATTTTATGTTATTTTAATTTTTAGAGTTTTATCTATGAAAATTGTCAAATACATCATTTTATGTCTAGCAACATAACAAAACTATTTTTCTATCAAAAATATATGAACTACTGAACAGTTTTTATTACTTTTAGTGCATCCTTTCACTTTCAAAATTGTACAGATTCTGGTTTGAAAGACAAGAGAAATCTCTAGAGCCCAGCTTCCTGACCCTAATATCAGGCTCTGCCTCTTCCTACCTTTGAGAATTTCAATAGTTAAACTATTTAAAGTGACTCAGTTTCCTTATTTATAAAAATGGAGATATAGCAATGCAAATCTCTTAGGGTCGTGAGGATTAAATGAGCAACTAATTGAATGCTTGTTATCATCACTATCATCATCATTGTCTTCTAAAATTTTTATGAAGGTGGCATACTTTTATAACCTACTTAAAATTAGTGAAAACCAATAAAGTATCCAAGGTGTATTGCAAAAAGAGAGAGAGAAAGGAAAAAAATGTTAAGTAAAGAGAAACAAAGTTATAAAACAAATTTGGAAAAAAATCATTTGGCATTTTTTATAACAGGTTAGTGTTTTTCAGAAATATTAGTGCTTTTTATTTAAAATGTGTAAATAGGGTTATTTTTTTCTCCATATGTGCAAGATGAATGTTTTTATCTCAAAATAATAACTATGATAGGTACTTCCAATGCTGTAAGATAATTGAAATACTCAAATAGCTACTTTAAAGTATTATTTATTAAAAAAGAAAAAATAGCAAATCACATATGGTATTTCATAGTTTTTGCCTAAAAAAAGTATTGCTTGAGTAATAGAGGCTTTGGGAATAGTTACTATTCCTGGTAAGAGGCATAAGATTATGGAAGTTATATTTCTTCTTTGTACATGTAACAGTTAGATAAGAGAATATTTGCAGTAGAAAGGAATACTTTGCAAAATTGTTCCTTGTGTAGATGTCTCAATTCAAAGTAAATTTCTTTTCACTTGGAGTTTCTATTTCTCTTTCTCTGTTACTAAATAAAATGGTATTTGCATTTTACAACTGTAGTTAAAATTTACTAGTTTTATATTTTATTTTACAAATCTAACATTTACGTGAGCTAAATTTTAAATTGAGGTCTTAATAAAATCTTTAAATAATTAGTGTTCAAAGCAAAAGTTAAACAGAATTACTATTAATTAGAATGCTTATTTATCTATTCCTTTATGGACAGATACAAATTTGGATCTTAGCCATTAATTTTTGTACAGAAGAGGCAGTTTTAGAGACACATAGTACAAATTATTTATAAATCTCTAGTAAAATATAGCTTTCCCTGCTAGGACTGCCAGATTGTTGTTGTTGTGTGTGTGTGTATGTGCACGTGTGTGTGTGCGTAGGACACCCTGCTAAATTTGAATGTTAGAGAAACAACTTGTAATTCTTTGTATAATTATGTTCCAAGTATTGCATGGGATATACTCATTATAAAAAATTATTTACCTGGAATTTAAATTTAACTGGCTTTCTTGTACTTTGTCTAGCAACCCTACTTTCTTCATCCTATATATGTATATATAAATGTATTTATTCAGATACTTTGGATTCCTTACCTGGAAATCTTTTGTTTCAATTGAAGTATAATTGATTTACAGTGTTGTGTTAGTTTCAGGTATACAGCAAAGTGATTCACTTATATGTACATATACGTTCAGCCTAAGGAATTTGGTGATATCCTTGATGTCTTTATTCTTCCTCATTCTATATCTAATCTTTTTTTAATATACTAAAATATTGTTTATTTTAGATATTTGGGGGCATTTTTTAATTGAAGTATAGTTAATTTACAATGTTGTGTTAGTTTCAATTGTACAGGAAAATGATTCAGTTATACATATATATGTACATATATATACTTTTACAGATTCTTTTCCATTAAAGGTTATTACGAGATATTGAATATAGTTCCCTGTGCTATACAGTAGGTCCTTGTTGTTTATTTTATATATAGTAATGTATATCTGTTAATCCCAAGCTCCTCATTTATCCCTTGCCCCACTTTATTCTTTGGTAACCATAAGTTTGTTTTCTATGTCTGTGAATCTATTATATTTTTGTTTTGTAAATAAGTTAATTTGTATCACTTCTGTAGATTCCACATATAAGTGATATCATATGATATTTGTCTTTCTCTTTCTGACTTACTTCGGTTAGTATGATCATCTCTAGGTCCATCCGTGTTGCTGCAAATGGCATTATTTCATTCTTTTTTATGGCTGAATAATATTCCATTGTATTTATATACAGGGCATCTCCTTTATCCATTCATCTGTTGATGAACATTTAGATAGTTTCCATGCATGTCTTGGCTACTGTGAATAGTGCTGCTATGAACATTGGGGTGCATGTATCTTTTTGAATTATACTTTTGTCCAGATATATGCCCAGGAATGGGATTTCTGGATCATATGGCAACTCTATTTTTAGTTTTTTGAGGAACCTCCATACTGTTCTTCATAGTGGCTGCACCAATTTACATTCCCACCAAAAGTGTAGGAGGTTCTCTTTTCTCCACACCCTCGCCAGCATTTATTATTTGTAGATTTTTTTTTTTTTTTTTTTGCGTTACACGGGCCTCTCACTTTTGTGCCCTCTCCCATGGCGGAGCACATGCTCTGGACGCGCAGGCTCAGCGGCCATGGCTCATGGGCCTAGCCTCTCCGCGGCTTGTGGGATCTTCCTGGACCGGGGCACGAACCCATGTCCCCTGCATCGGCAGGCGGACTCTCAACCACTGCGCCACCAGGGAAGCCCCCTACTTGTAGACATTTTGATGATAGCCATTCTGACCAGTGTGAGGTGATACCTCATTGTAGTTTTGATTGGCATTTCTCTAATAATGAGTGATGCTGAGCGTCTCCTCACGTGCCTGTTGTTCATCTGTATGTCTTCTTTGGAGAAATATCTATTTAGGTTTTCTGCCTATGTTTTGATTGGGTTGTTTGTTTGATATTGAGCTGTAAAAGCTGTTCATATATTTTGGAAATTAATCCCTTGCTGGTTGCATTGTTTGCAATTATTTTCTCCCAGTCAATAGGTTGTTTTTTCATTTGTTTATGGTTTCGTTCACTGTGCAAGAGCTTTTTTTTTTTTTCTTTTTTCGGCTGTACGCGGGCCTCTCACTGTTGTGGCCTCTCCTGTTGCGAAGCACAGGCTCCGGACGCACAGGCTCAGCGGCCATGGCTCATGGGCCCAGCCGCTCCACGGCATGTGGGATCTTCCCGGGCCGGGGCACGAACCCGTGTCCGCTGCATCAGCAGGCGGACTCTCAACCACTGTGCCACCAGGGAAGCCCTGTGCAAGAGCTTTTAATTAGGACCCATTTGTTTATTTTTGTTTTTATTTCTGTTACTCTAGGAGACAGATCCAAAAATGTATTGCTGTGGTTTATGACAAAAAGTGCTCTGTCTAAGTTTTCCTCTAGGAGTTTTAGAGTATTCAGTCTTACATTTAGGCCTTTAATCCATACTGAGTTTATTTTTGTGTACGGTGTTAGGAAATGTTCTAATTTCATATTTTTACATGTCACTGTCCAGCACCACTTATTGAAAAGACTGTCTTTTCTCCATTGTATAATCTTGCCTCCTTTGTCATAGATTAATTGATCATAAGTGTGTGGATTAATTTCTGGGCTTTCTATCCTGTTCCATTGATCTATGTATCTGTTTTTCTTGCCAGTAACATACTGTTTTGATTACTGTAGCTTTGTAGTATAGTTGGAAGTCAGGGAGCATGATTCCTCCAGCTCAGTTTTGCTTTCTTCAGATTTGTTTTGGTCATTTGGGGTCTTTTGTGTTTCCATACAAATTTTAAAATTATTTGTTCTAGTTCTGTGAAAAATGTCATTGGTAATTTGATAGGGATTGCATTGCATCTATAGATTGCCTTGGGTATTTTGAGTCTTCCAATCCAAGAACACTGTATATCTTTCCATCTGTCTGTGTCATCTTCAGTTTCTTTCATCAGTGTCTTACAGTCTTCATAGTACAGGTCTTTTGCCTCCTTAGATAGGTTTATTCCAAGAAATTTTATTCTGTTTGATACGATGGTAAATAGGATTGTTTCCTTAATTTCTCTTTCTGATATTTAGTTGTTAGTGTATAGAAAAAACCTTTTGGTATAATGTAATATCCTCCACATACATACCACCAAGTTTACTTTAACCCAGCATTTAATATTTGTAAAAAAAAAAAAAAAAAAAGAAAAGGAGTGGATGGGTGAGAGAGATTAAGAAAGACAGAGCTATTGATGGACTACAAAATCTGTTCAGCTGTAATTTTAAAACAATTTGGATAGTTTAGATTAATAAGCTTACAAATTTCCTCTATGGAAGAAGATAGACACATTATTACATTGAGAACATAAAAGCAAAGAAAGCCTCTATAAGCTAATGCTGAATTTTAACTCTCTGGAACTTGATAGAATATTCTTTTAACAAAACGGAAGTGTGAAATTGTATACATTTCTATTTATAAGAAATAACGCTAGAATACATTAAAGTGAAGAAAATCATAGAGGGATGTTTTTACCATACTTTCCCAATTCCCTCACAATTAAGCTCTTTTATACTTTCAATTGATGTGTACACAGTATGTTTATATAATAGTAAATTTAATTGCTAACTGAAATTTAGATGCCATCTATAAAAACAAATTAGAACAGTTTTCAAATGAGCAGCTGATTGAGTATTCATTTCAAATAAAGGTTAATTCAAGATTCACACATTTCACCAACATAGTAATATTTGTAAGCATAAAAATATAGCCTCCAAAATTATGAAAAGAAAATTTTTTTTAACCTCTTGAACTTGGTATGATTATCCACCTAACAAAAGAGAATCAATTTTAAATAAAATTGAAAAAGACTTGTGTTGCTTTATTTTGATTTCTTTTATGTAAATCTTATAACTTTCTTCTATCAGTATTATAATTTTAGAAAATTAAAACATATTAAAATATACTACATTTCTAGTAACAGTAATCATCAAATATAATTCAAAAGGTCTTGAAAAGATATGTGTTCGATATATATGAGAACTGTCAAAGCATTTTCAGAATTACAAAAGAAGACAAGAATAATAAATATACTTTATTATAATAAAAAAGCACAATAACTGAATACTGGAGACATCAGTAGGTATGATAAGTTATTGTAATAAGTCATAAGTTCTTATAACTTAAAAAATTCAGTAGATGTTTGGATGGTTGCTTGTTTTGTTTGGTCAAACTTCATAGAGTATTCTACAATTCTGCAATTCATCTGAGAGAACTAACGGGTGAAAAAAAAATACCTTTTTGAAAAAAAATGTTTAACGAGGTAAAGCTGACCTTATTACATATTACAAGAAAATGAATGTTCAGTTAATCAAAACAATATTGCAAGAGTTGACTCTATGTTAACATTTCATCCAAAACAAAATGTGAAAAAGAATGTGGAATTAGAATAAATAATTGATTATTTTAGGGAAAAACTTCGGGTAACTACTGTTCATTCACTGTACGTAACAAAATAAAAGTCAGAGTTATTAAAGTCCTAATTTTTAAGAAAAATAACAATCTAGAAGAAATGGAAGTAGTGATCTTACACTAAGGAAAGTTTCTCAGTTAATGAATATCAGAGGAAAAAATGCACAGAGTTTATTATCTAACAAAATTACACTACATAAAATATACACAAAATATGATATACATAAAATATAATACAAAAATGAATAGCATACCCCAAAATAATATACATAAACTAAATAAAATAAATATATACATGAATATGAAAATAAGAATACACATCAATGGTTCATAAAATGATAAAATAAAAAATCTAAAATAAAAATGCAATAAATCATAATACACAAAATATAATCTGTGGTACACATAAAACATTTGCATAGCTAAAACAGTTGAACACAGAGACAATGTTTACAATTACTTTGGTGGAGATTCAACTCCCTTAAAAATAGCCTTCAGAACTGAGATGAAAATCACCAAGAATCTTAGATAAAACTTGGCAAAAGATGCAAATAGACACTTCATATGGAAAAACAAACATGTAATATGTTCAATATAACATGTAACCAAAAATTAGAGTTAAAACAACAAAGCACCCTCCTCCCACTATTTTTTGCTCATAAAATTAATAAATATAAGCCTAGGATTGTTGACAGTGGAGTAAAAGCGATAATCTTACATATTACTTGTGGGATTTTAAGTTGGTTTAAACTTTCTGGAAAGAAAGTTGATCATTTTATTGAATCTTTTAAATATTCATACATTTTGAGTAAGTTCACTCCTTCTAGGAATTTATTCTAAACAAATCATCAATCAGATATGCCGATATGTATTTGCATGACAGATTTTCATGACAGTTTTTAAAATAATGTCCCAAATTGGAAATGACCCCATTCCCCAATAAAAGGGAAATAATGATATAAATATCAAAATATTCATGTAACATATTTTGAAGCAACTAAAAGAGTGCTTTCAAAATTATTTAATAATATGGAGAAAAGTTCATGTTTTAATTAGCAGTCAAAACAACAATTCAGCCAGTCTCTTAAATTCTTAACGTCAGGTCCAGCCCTCCAATAAGAATTAGAATTCCATGCTTTGTTATATTTGTCCTACTGCTTCATACCTGCAACAAAAGGTATCCATTACAGCTTCGGAAAGACAAGCAGTTACCAAATGAAAAATCTGGAATTCATGTTTTGAGGACTATGAAACGAGAAACTTGTGGAATACTATCAGTGACCTCAAAATTAAAATGAAAATAAACAACGTTTATGTGTTGTCAAACAAAATTTGCAGGTAATTTTGCAATTAATAAAGGCAAGAGGGAGATTGCTAAGAATTACAGGTTGAAGTCTTCACATATCTCTGATTCTTTTAAAAATATTCTATGGAAGAAAAAACGACTTTTTCTCAAACACTTTCTCTAGAAAGCCTAAGTGTTTATAGATAGCTGCTGGTCTGGATTGTGTTGTTATTCTTGTGGGTCTCCCTCCTGCTGATTGATGTTGCATGTGCACTTAGCAAGTTGGCAGATTTCCCTTTAATTTTAAGGGGATGACCCAGCATCCCCAAATAGACTGATTTTATACTTAAATACTGAAATAATTGTTCTGGGAATGAGGTAGACACTTCAGAGTCTCTTAAGTTTCCTTATATTCCACTGTTTTATTTGCTAAGAAGATTATGAAAACTCTGCCAGTACGATTTGGTAAAAGGCTAATTAACAATGAATGAGGATGGTCGATTGAGATATTGTTATGTAAGCAAATAGAACAATGCCAGGCGACATCGTTTATTATACAATGTATGCCTCAATTAAAATTTCATGGGATATAGTGCATGCAGATTTTCTAGAATACACAGGAATGTTTTAGAAATTAAAGCCTTTATATAGTGTGCTTAGTAAACTCTGAGAACAGTAAATCAATAGGATACTCAAGCCAAGCAAGAGAGTTTCAGAGAAGGACAAAGTATTAACCTTAAATGTGAATGCATGTCCATTTATAAATTTAGCTTAAATCAATTTGTGTCTAATTTCCCTGTAATCATATCCTGGTATTTAAAAATCATAAATACATTTTTAAACCCTTTTATTGACATTGCAATGATCCATATTTAATTCAGAGTGGCCTTGGTTATGTTCTTAGTTAGATGATATCAAATAAGAACATGATGACTACAACTTGTTCAGACTACAGGTGTATCAGCAATGAAAACTGCTTGTAAAATTTTCAGCTCCTTGGATCCACATTTTCATGTTTGGTTTTCCAAAGGCACCCCTTCAGTTCTTTTTTCCTTGAGAGATGATTCATGTACCATAGCATTTATATCTTTTTAGTGTATCCACAATGTTGGGTAGCATCACCACTGTTTAATTTCAGAACATTGTCACCATCCCCCAAAGAAAGCCCACACCCATTAACAGTCACTCCCCATTACCCCTCTCCCCAACCCCTGGCAACTACTATTTGACATTCTGTCTCTATAGATTTTCCAATTCTGGACATCTTATACAAATGTCATATAATATGTGGCCTTTTCTGTTTGGCTTTTTCAACTTAGCATAATGTGTTCAAGGTCATCCATGTTGTAGCATAAATCAGTACTTTATTTCTTTTTATGGCTGAATAATATTTTATTATAGAGATTTATTACATTTTGTTTAGCCATTCATCAGTTGATGAACATTTGGGTGGTTTGCACTCTCTGGCCATTACGAATAGCGCTACAATGAACATTTGTATACAAGTTTTTATGTGGACATATGTTTTCACTTCTCTTGGCTATTTATCTAGGAGTGGCATTCCTGGGTCGTGGGGTAATTCTACATTTAACCTTTGTGGGATTCCCAAAGAATTTCTTAAAGCACTGCATTCTTTTACATCTCACCAGGCGAGGTATGAGGGTTCCAACTTCTCCACATACTAACACTAGCTATTGCTTTTCTTTCTAATGATATCAATCCTATTCTTCATTCTTAAATTAAAAAATCCAATTAATCTATTAGAGTATCCTTTTCCATAATGAGGCTGACTATCCTAGCAAACTCTTAATGATTATAACTTTTTCCTCAGCTATTGTTTTCATCATTTTGAGCAATGGAAATTGTACAACCATATTATATTTATAATTGAATTATTAGTTTTGTACATTTATTTAACTAATACATTTATTTATTTATTTATTTTTTATTTTTATTTTTTTTTGCGGTACGCGGGCCTCTCACTGTTGTGGCCTCTCCCGTTGTGGAGCACAGGCTCCGGATGCGCAGGCCCAGCGGCCATGGCTCACGGGCCCAGCCGCTCCGCGGCATGTGGGATCTTCCCAGACCGGGGTACGAACCCGTGTCCCCTGCATCGGCAGGCATAATACATTTATTAAAAGATGAAATGATACCTACTTGTGTATCACACATGAAAAACCTATCATTCTTAAAAGGCTGTTGAATTCCAGAGCCGACGTGTTAATTCCAGTTTTGCAGTTGGTTACTTATGTGACCTTTGACAAGTGAAATGAATTATTCTTTGCTTCATTTTTGATATCTGTGAAGTGGAGAAAATGCTACACCCTTGAAGTGAAATAGTGGAAATTTCATGAATACACTGGTTTCCTAATGATGCTGTTACAAATTAACACAAATTTGACAGCTTAAACAATGCACATGTATTATCTTACAGTTCTAAAGGGGGTATTTTGACATAAATCTCACTGGGCTAAAATCAACGTGTTGGCAGAGCTGCATTCCTTTCTGTAGGTCTGTTTGCATGACATTTCCAGTTTCTAAAAGCTGCCCCATTCCTCGACTCATGGTCTCCTCTCTCTGCCTTCAAAGCCAACAAGGGCAGGTAGATGCCTTATACTTTTATCTCTCTGACCAACCAGAGAAGGTTCTCCACTTGTAAGTATGCAGGATTAGAGTGGACTCATCCAGATAACCCGGGATAATCTCTCCATCTCAAGGTCCTTAATTTAACCACATCTGCAAAATCATTTTTTCCATATAAGGTAACATGTTCAACAGGTTCTAGGGATTATGGAATGGACATCTTTGTAGGGTCATTATTTTGCCTATCACAATGAGATAATATATGTCTCATGACATATCTGGTGCACAATTAATGCTGGATAAGTATTATTTTCCCTTTTTATTGTTTAAAATAGGTACTGAATGATAAAAGGACAATGGACAACAATTCAACTGTGCCAAGGAGATAGATGACCAAATCGGAGAAAACTATACATAAGAACTTAAAATACGAACACTGTTATTCTTCCAGAATAATTCCTGCTGTGGCATATTAGTACAACTATGTAACCTTCTATTTGCCAGATAAGCATCTTGGCATTAAGCAGTTGAAGTATGCTCAATGCCAGCCATAAGCAGCTCATCTTTCCTTTGGCCTAGCAGCCAAGACATCTCAGTGCCATTTGGATAAATTTTGTTTTTGCAATCTGAACATCATAGTCCTTTACCTAAAAAAGAGACACCAGAGACAGTGGTAGAGGAAGACAATATTGTCACTATTCTGAGAAGTAGACTCTTAGCTCTGTTCTCTGTGATGAATGAGATTTTTCCTTCATTTATTAACATCAGTATCTATAACTTCTGAGTCTCTGGTGCTTGATGTGTACCCATAGCTTTCAGGATAGTGGACACAATAGTGTTTAGGGAGCAAAGACATTATCCACATAGTTGCTAACTTCCGTATTATGAAGTATGAAGTCATTTCTAATTTCTCTCTTGCATCTCTGCTACACACACACACACACACACACACACACACACACACACATCAATGCTTTCTTCCAAATAGCTGGTGCAATGGCAAGAAATTTATTACTTGACAACTTTTGTGATTAAAAGATGATTGAATGGCAGTAAGGTATTAAATGTTAATTAGCTTAAAAACAGCAATCATTATCATCATCACCACCATTGTAAATAAGTCTCTGTTAATAAAATAAATGTTTTGCTTAACAGGAAAATAAAATGTGGTCTCATTGGTGGAGACCAGAGCCGAAGAAAATCACTTTATTAATAACATTGGAAATGTCAATTTCTCCCTTAGGATTATCTTTTCTCTTCTGTAACCACCGTGACTTTCTGCCTAAGGGAATTAAATCTGAAATTAGGACTAGTCATTTTGTTTCTCGGATCAAAAAAGGCAATTACAGACTTTCTGAATTAAAAATAATTCTTGATGTTTTAAAAGCAATTCTTGCCCTAGGTGAGCTAGGATTTCAGTCTAATGCCACCCAAATTTCAGTAAAATAATTGCATTGTCAAAAATGACTACAAAAGAAATGATGTTTCCCTTATTTTGTGGACATTTTTCTAACTGTCTCTAAAAACTTGGTCAATATTTGCCAATTTAAAAATACGGTCCTCCCTCTGTATGCTGCGGGGAATTGATTCCAACAGCCCATACCACTTCCTCCCCCGCAAACGCAGGTAGCAAAATCTGTGGATGCTCGAGTCCCTCATATAAAATGTGTCATACAGTCAGCCCTCCATGTCTGTGGGTTAGATATGTTCCTGAGAAGATCAAAAGAGATAAGCATGGAGTTTCTGTATCTCTGAGACTTAGAGTTGGGCACATAGACTCTTTCTAGGTGGGGCTTAGGAAGAGAATTGTGTATTTACCTTGCACACCTGACAGTACAAGGACCAGGCTTGTTTTATTTAGTGGGAAAAGAGTGTGTAGCGAGGGGTGAATTAACCTGGAGGAATTGATAGCGGCAGTTCAAGTGCTGTTTGCCTCTGAAATCCTTGCTGCTGTTGACATCTCTCCTTTGTTGTCAGTCTCTAAAATAAATTAAGGATTTTGTTCCCTCGAGAAAAGAAAGCTGTAATTCATGCTTCATGTAAGTCAGCAAAAAAGTTTCTGCCAAAGGCTGAGTATCTGAAATATCGTAGTAAAAAGACCTAAATCAATAAAGAAGAAAAAGTTAAAAACAAATATAATAATAATAATAAAAGAAAATTTTAAATATGTCTGGCAATGCCATATTTTACTCTAAGAGTCAAGTTAAAGGTTGAAACAGAGCTTATAAGAGAGGTATGTTCTATGGTACCCATTAATTTTTTCAGCTGATTATTTACAAGATACTTTTAGTAAGAGATATGGGTAAAATCAGAGAAAAGGAGGCAAATAAAAATTACCTACACTTCTAGCATTAGTACAAATTATCATTTGTATTTTGGCATATTCACCTTGTTCATTTCTTTGCAGATTATTAGAATTTTGTTTGTAAATTTTCCTTTTACTGTGATTTCAAATGTGTAGAATATTTCCTGATATTTTAAACTAGATTTAGCAAGTGTTAAGTTTTGCCTCATTTGCTGTATCATCTTCTCTCTTCACACATGTTTGCACATGTACACGCACACACACATCTATCTGTTTATGCCTAGTGATCTGCAGCCACATTCCTATGTAAAGCATATTGTTTTCTCAGTCATTTGAGATCCAGTGGGAGGTATCATATCTCTGCCCCTAAATACCTATAAAATAAAAAACTGAGCATTGTTACAATACGTTATCTAATCTACAGTACATATTTAAATGTTGCCAGTTGTCCCAGTAGTGTATTTTACAGTTTTCCTTCCCTCAGCAAGGCATATAAACTAGATCACATCTTGCATGTATTGTACTTATCATGTCTAGTTCATCTCCATTAATCCGCAAAACATCCTCAGCATTTCTGTCTGTCTTGACTTTGACATCTTTAAGAGAACAGGTAATCATAATAATAATAGTAATAATGTAAATATAGAATGTTCTGCACTTTGAGTGTTTTTGGTGTTTCCTCATGATTTGATTTGGGTTTTGCATTATTGTTTTGCAAGGATACCACAAGAATGATGCTGTGCCCTTCTCACTTCTCATTCCAGGAGGCACATGATGTCAGTTTGTTCCGGTACTGATAACATGAACTTCGGTCATGTGATTAGGTGGTGTTTGCAACGATTCACCACTATAAATCATTTTCCCATTTACAATGAATCTATAACTTGTGGGTAGGCACCTGAAGACTATGTAAATATCTTAATCCTCATCAACCTCACACTTTAAATTTAGCAAACATTGATGATGATTTCTAACCCTATCATTTCTTCTATATTTATTAGTTGGCATTCTATTGATAGAAGTTTCTTATCTCCCCCGTCTGTTATTGATTAGTTTATTCATATAGATTCATGGGTTTCTATTTTATTCAAAGTTACTTATTATTACTGTATGTATTTTTTTTTTTTTTTTTTTTTGCGGTACGCGGGCCTCTCACTGCCGTGGCCTCTCCCGTTGCGGAGCACAGGCTCCAGACATGCAGGATCAGCGGCCATGGCTCACAGGCCCGGTAGCTTGTGGGATCTTCCCGGACCGGGGCATGAACCCGTGTCCCCTGCATCGGCAGGCGGACTCTCAACCACTGCGCCACCAGGGAAGCCCTGTTACTGTATTATTGTTGTTATGCTCAAGTTGCCTTAGATTTGGCCAATGGGAACTTTTACAGTCTTTTTGCTCACCTCCATGATTTATTAAGCATTCCTTTAATGTGGTGAAAATGTTCCAGACCCATGTTGGATTTTCTCTGCCCCAGATCTTTAGTATTAGTATTTGTAGTAGTATTTACTTCAATGGGTCCTGTTTCCTTTTACTAGAGAATGACATTTGAAACTAAGTTCTGGGGAATAAATGTATTTATTGTTACTGGTGTGTCATTTCCTCTAGGCCACTCGGCAGACAGAGCTAGAAAATATATGCATACACACACACACACACACACACACACACACACACCCCTATACATTTACAGATGTACATATCTGTTCCTCTATTTATCTGTATAATAACTGAGTTCATATTAATTCCAGTGCAACACCACAGGGGACATTCTAGTTTTCCCCCTTTCCATATTTGTAACTCCTATTGCCAATAGTGAGAAAACTGGCTCTTGTTTTCATATATATGTATTTCTTCAATCCCAGAATCCAGAGAAAGTTGTTTCAAGGTTGTTGCAGGTTATTTTTATTAACAGAAAACCAATCAATCAATAAAATAAATCAGCTGAGTGTGAGTATGTATATACATACCATCACATTCACCCTTTTAAAGTATACAATTCAGGGGTTTTTAGTATATTCAGTATATATATATATATATATATATATATATAGTATGTAAAGTTGTGTTACCACCATCACTATCTAATCCCAGAACTTTCTCATCAACCTCCCTCCAAAATAATCCCATACTCCTTATAAGTGTTCTCCATTGCCCTTCTCCTAGTCCCTGGACAATATTAGTCTGCAGGTAAATAATAGTTCCATAATACACTAGGGGCAGCTCCAATTCCTGCAGAAAGAATGAAACAGAAGAAAGAATGCTATTTATGCTCTTGAAAATGCAGAGGCTTCTTGAAGAGCCCATGAGAGAGGAATGAGATCTAGCTAGGTCACATGTTTCAACTGCACCCCAAACAGCTCCTGTGAAGGAAGTAAAGACAAAGACGCTAAGCTTCCTTAGGGGCAGGTTTCACAAGCTGAAGTAATTCCATAGTAAAGGTAGTCACTGTGAGGTAGAAACAAAAAACCTACTCTTTAGGTTTGAATAAGTGCAGCTCTGAGGTAGTGAATTTCTGAATGTTTTAGGAAGACAGCAATGTCTCAAATACTGTTTCCTAAAATAGGAGACAGGATGTCTCTAGGGATTCAGGTATGATGAATGCATAGTGCCAGGACAGCCCTGATGGATTTGGATTTCACTGGGTGGCCATTTTAATGGTTAAATCTAAAGCAAAATTGGAACAGAGAGGTTGGAGATACTCAGTGGGAAGCACACTTCTTCCCCACACCTGATATTTCCTTCCAGATGGAGAAAGTTCCACTAGGTTGAAGTCCCTGTGCACCCTTCATCCCCGCATTTAATCATCCCAGGGACAAAGGAATACATTAATTGGTGAATTTTGGACTAGGGAACTGGCATGCATGTTTCTTTGCTCCCCGAGAGCAGTCTTGTCCATAAAACAAGAATTCTGCTTTTCTCTTTCATGCTGTGAGTGTTTCAGAAACAATTTCTGCCTTATGTAGCGCTCCGTACTAGTTCTGTGCTGGTTGTGACTTGTCTAATTCTGAGAGTCAATATTCGGAGTACGTTTCTTTAAAGATATAAGCCACATTCTTTTTTTTTTTTTTTTTTTTTGCGGTACGCGGGCCTCTCACTGTTGCGGCTTCTCCCATTGCGGAGCACAGGCTCCAGACGCGCAGGCTCAGCAGCCATGGTTCACGGGCCCAGCCGCTCCACGGCATGTGGGATCCTCCCGGACCGGGGCACGAACCCGTGTCCCCTGCATCGGCAGGCGGACTCTCAACCACTGCGCCATCAGGGAAGAGCCCTAAGCCACATTCTTCACGTTTAATTATTCTTAGCTGGTTCTTTTTTTCGCATTTCTCAATTGGTTCAGTTCTTTTGTAGAGATGAGATTTTGTTATTGGACCACCTAAATCCTGTTTTCACTTGCTAACATCCCAATGCTGCATTCTCTGAAGCTTAGGTTACTGTGATATCTCTAACCTAATCTTATTTACTTCTTATTTTTTAGAATTATGCCGAGGATTCTTATCCCATTATTTATTAAGGCGACTGTATGTCTCTATGTTAATGATATAAAATACTTTATCATTGTAATGCTTTTGGTGCAGTGCTAAAAATCTGCAGTGTGACGTTGTTGAAACTGAAACTCCCACCTGGTTTATGTTGTTGTTTGGCTGTGTGTGAAAATAGAAATATTATAATATTAAAAGTAATTTTTATTTCTTCTTTATACAACTACCATTAAATTTCTTTTGTTTTCGTTTCACTTATATTTCATCCTAAGTTATGAAACATGCTTATGTGGGGCTTTCATTCAATACACTAAAATCTTTTCTTGTGCTACATAATTTAAATCTAATTATATCCATGCATTTAAAACATTAATCACAGAAATTTATCAGTGTAATATATTCTGCTCAAACTTCTGACTTATTTCTTTATTCTCTGCCTATGTCTCTGCTTTCATTTACTAATTATTTTCTAAAAATGGGGAAATGGTAGTGGTAGGCAGAGACACACAAAGATAGGGCTTCCTTTGCTTTTTATCAGTTTTATGGATTATATTCTAAAAACTGAATACTGAATATATTCTCAGGATAGTCTATCAGTGTATGATTTTGATAAAATACCATTGTGTATAAAGCAAGATACACAAAATATTCAGCAATAAAAATGAGACTATTTATTTTGAGAGAAATTTTAAAAGTTCTTGAGACCCTTGTAAGTCAATATACAGGAAGAGGCAAGCTCATCCATGTAGATAAAATAGACAAAATCATTTTGGAAAGCAATTTGGATGCCTATATTAAGATCCTTAAAAATATGCACATACTTTGTTCATTTCTGGAACATTATGCTAAATAAAGTGCTTTTAATTTTTTAAAGAAGACTTTATGCACAAAGACTTTTATAATAAAGAAATGTAGAACACCTGAGCTTTTTAACAAAAATAATGGTAAAATAAAGCATGATGTATAAACATAAGAGAATATATTAGCTATTAAATTATGTTAATGAGTCCAGTTTAATATGCAGGATACATAAGTCATAATAATAAAAGGAAATTATACATTCACTGTGATGACAACAATATAAAACTGAAAAAATCCAAATCTATGAAATATAGAAATATTTAGAAGGAAATAAGGCAGAATATTTATAGTGGCTGTCTTAGAAATATTGAATAAATATAATATTTTTCTTGAATTTTTAATTTTTCAATCACAATTTCAATGACTGTGGACTGTCATGTGAATAACATTCATAATAAAACCCTTTTTATTTTAAAATTTAATGTACAAATAATAGTAAATGTACAGATATCAAAATGACTATGTAATTTCTTGGATTGAGTTAATCCATGAAGCCTCACAATGGAGTTAAATTTAACTTAAATTCTGGAAGTGGAGAGAGATACAGAGGGCTAAAAAAAAAAAAAAATTAAGTTCTTATTTGATGCTTGTTTAGTAGGTGTTGCTCATAGAAGCATGAGGGAAACAGTATGGATTCACTAGCTTTATTCTTCCATGTGGATTTTTAAAAAATTACCTCTGCAACTCAGGAATCTTTCTAGTTGTAACTATAAGTTTTTATTTGCCTCTGTAAAATCTTGCTTATACCCTTTACATATATTTTTTTCTCTTGCTTTGTATGCCATCTTTTCTGTTAAATTCATTTTTCCCTTGAGGATTTGATTAGTCAGCCCCTTAGAGAAAGAATTGAAATAGTAAATAAAGGTGTCTTGAGATCCAAAAGGGGGTGGTTTACATTAATAAGAATTCTCTTTCCTACTGTATGTGGAGGTGAGAATAATATTCTTAAGTGCTGCAACTTCTAAAGCACTACCTAATAATAAATACAAATATGACAATAGTGTATGAACTATTGAAGAAAGTACTCTATATTCTCAAACTCTAGAGGTAATCTTTACGTGATATTGTAATCCTATATGATAAAGTGTGTATGTATGCCCATGCTATATGTGATACACGTCATTATATTTAATTTATAATATCAACATTATTACAGCATACATGCTCTTCTCTAAAACATATTTTATTAAATATTTCACGTTTTTTTCCTCAAGTCAAAGTACGTAGGGCATCTTCATCCTCCTTAAAAATTATATTGTGTACTATTATGAGAACGAGCCATAATTAGTTTTCTTTAATTTTTATTGGTGATCATTTAGACTATCTTGCAATCACTGTCCTTGTATATATACCTTTGCTCTGATTATATTTGCAAAGCAGGAGCATTAAATATAATTGGGACGTGGTTATTATTGAGTTAAGCTTGTGTTATACAAGTAAAGGGTAGGCAATATATCCAGTGACAGTAGAGATAGGGCAATACAAATTGATCTGTCTTTAGAATTGCCCTTACAGGAATTAGATTGTAAGAGAATGGTCCAATCAGAGAAGTAAGAAATATTACTGTGATCATCAATCAAGAGAATAATGGTCATGATTATGATGATAAATTTTATTAAAGGCTTATGATGTGCCAGTGAATAAGTTAAACCATCTTACATAATTCCTACAAAAACCCTATTAAGAAAATAATACTATTAGGCCCATTTTGCAAATGAAGAAATTAAGGTAAATTAATTCGACACAGGTCACATAGTGGAATCTATTTTCATAGCAAGAATTCAGTTTCATCATATATAATCCCATGAACAAGTGTACCAGTAAAAGTAGAGAGAACAATGAATAGAAATATCTGCACCCCAAGTCCTTGTTGAGGTTGGCCTCTAGCTATTGAAATGACTCTGGTTACAACCATAGTGAGTGACAGTGTGAGAAATGAAAAAACACCAGGCATTGTGTCAGGGCCGCTCAGTCTTTTCACCTCCACAAACTCCTAATTCAAGGTGATATTTTGCTGTTTAAATGAGCTTAAGTATATTCAAATACTTTGTAGTCTGTAAAATGGGGAAGTGAGAAAATGATGAGACTGTGATGATTAGGTGTGTTATTATTATGTTTCATTCATTTCAGTTAGAAGATCATAAATGTCCAAGAAGATAAAGGACAATTGAGCCAATTAATTATATCAGAGTGTTCCATGATAAAGTCTCTTACTTATATCTGAGTACATAAAGGCTGAAACAGAAAGGAAGTGGGAGAAGACCTATAGAGGAACTGAATCACTACTCTTTCTTTAATTTCTTTAATTTTGCTACTATCCAATGATGGCTTCTTTAGATTAGATCACGTATTATTTCGGCCACTTGAACAATTTTGCAGTGGACCAATAGTGACTGAAATCAGTTTTAAAAAGCAAAATTCATGTATTATAAACTTCCAGGACAACCACTTAGATATTAAATCAAAACATTTGCTTCACTGTTGATTTCATTCTTCTCTCTTACCTTCCACAGTGGTAGGGTCAAGTTTAGCTGATATTTTACCTCGAAAGTCTCACTTAAATCTGTCCCTTCTTTTCTACCATGATTAAGAATTCCAGTGGCTTCCCTGGTAGCGCAGTGGTTAAGGGTCTGCCTGCCAATGCAGGGGACACGGGTTCGAGCCCTGGTCCGGGAAGATCACACATGCCGCGGAGCACCTAAGCCCGCGAGCCACAACTACTGTGCCCGCGTGCTGCAACTACTGAAGCCCGCACACCTAGAGTCTGCGCTCCGAAACAAGAGAAGCCACCGCAATGAGAAGCCCACGCACTGCAACGAAGAGTAGTTCCCGCTCGCCGCAACTAGAGAAAGTGTGCACCAGAATTCCACGTTGATGACAGAAGATGAAAAGTATTCTCCCACTTTGGGGTGGGACCCAGGGAAACCAGATAATTTACAGTGAGGTAGAAATGAGGCAAAGGACTTGTTTCCTAATTAAGGAACATGAGGGTTGAAGTTGGTAGAGAGGGATTTGAGGGAAGATCAGAAAGAAGCTTCCCTGATCAACATCCCAGACCCCCCCCCCACCATGGTTCCCAGGTAAGGAAGTGGCAAAGAGCAAAAAGGTGGTAGGCATGAACTTCTATGAAGTTAACATGTTTCAGATTCTCAATACTTGTTGCTCATTACAATTAATATTATCTTTATATGACTCTTTATAAGGATACATCTGGTTTAAAGGCCCTCAGAAGAGAATTTGTCTTGGGGTGTGGGCAGAAGGGTTATGGGTGTGGCTATAAAACAGCAACATGAAAAAAACAAGGGACTTCCCTGGCTGTCGAGTGGTTGGAACCCTGTGCTCCTGCTGTGGGGGTCACAGGCTTGATCCCTGGTGGGGAACTGGGATCCCACGTACTGTGAGGCATGGCCAAAAAATAAAAACAGAGCACCATGAGTGATCCTTGTGGTGATGTAAATTGTCTGCATGTTGACGGTATCGTGTCAGTGTCTCGGTTGTGATATTTAACTGTTGTTTTGCAAGATATTGTCAATGGGAAAACAAAGTATCTATCTGTTTTCTTACAACTGCATGTGAATCTATAACTGTCTCAAAATATTCAAAAAAAAAAAGAAGAGAGTTTGTCTTGGAATGTGAAGCTCTCTCTCTCTCTCTGTCTCCACATATATCTATACATTCATCTCTATATCTGTATCTATCTAGGTATCTATCTGTGTATGTATGTATGTATCTGGTTATTTTTTGTTGGTTTTCTTATTTTTTTGATGCTGCTTTTACAGTGATAAATATGTTGCTACTTTGAACTGCAATATTTTTGAAGCTAACGAATAAGGGGTAACATCAAAAGAACTGATGAGAGCAAAGTAAGTAATCACCCTTATTCTTTGGCTCATTTCCCTAGTCCTAGCACAGAAAGCAAGCCCTTTAAAGGATAAGTAAAAACATTATGAGTAGAGGAGACTTTCCATAGACTCTCTCCTAATTGGCCACATTTTATCTGTTGGCTATTTATATTTCTACCCACTGTAGCATCAGGAAACTGAAGCTTGGGGAAAACCAATGCTTTAGAAATGCATTTGGGGCTCACTCAAACTTGATTTTATACATGGAAATGTTGGCCGATTTATCAGGTAAGGGCAAGTTAATACCACTACCAAAATGATAAAAACAGCAACCACCAACAACTGATACTGTATATTTTCCACTTTTATAAAAATATAGTTTTACCTATAAATATTTAGTTGTGTCTGGAAGAAATCATTGGGAACGACTCCTTAACTGGATTTTTCTCTGGTTGGAGAAGTAAGCTTTTCCAAAGTGTGTGGACCTTCTTTGAGCTGCCATGGCTATGTCTGACATTCCTTTTTATGTGCCTGTCAAGTTTTCTTCAAGGAGCTTAGGAGTGCTTGCTGGGAGAGTATACATGGGAGTGGCGGCAAAGAAAAGACATAAAGAGAGGGAAATAGGGGAAGGTGGAGAAGGAAGAAAAATCTGTGTCAAACATTCTCACAACTATTTCATTGGAATTACTTTTCAGATGATAATTTGTTATTGAAATACAGAACCATCTCAATTATCTTTGGTTTTAGTGTTTTTGGTTAATTTAAATTATCCTGGAAAGAATTTTAAACTTTAAGAATACTACTGATTATTTTAAATATCTTTTTCTTTAGATATACAAAAGTAGCAGTTAAATATCCTAATGGTTCAGGTTGAGTCTATGAATCCCATTGACGCTATTTTCCTGTTTAGTATACTCCTAAAGGTATTTGGTACGATCATCTGCTCGCTCTTTCTACCCCTTTCATTGCCCAAGAAGGATACTCATTTCCGCCCTATTTGTTCTCTTTGCACTGTCATTAGACCTTGACTGGAGTTCTAGCAGGGCATGACCAAGGTTAGGAGATGCTTAGACAACACCACAGCAGCAGCTCTATGCATACCAGGCAATCCACCGAGAGATAATACCTCTTTCATCTAGGAACATAGGGACCTGATAAGACTGTCAACTAGAGAGTGTGATACAAGGTATAGGGCATTCCAATTCCACAAGAAAAGTAATGTGATTTACCATGAGGCAATAAAATAGGTCCATGGTAATCTTTTGACTGTATCTCTTTACTATAATATCTATTAGGTATCTCTTTCTAGCCCAAATGAGAATAGAAAAGATGTAATTCTATGCCATCACTGTAAGCTGTCTTGTATATTAAAAATGAAGATAGAGCTCAAAAAAGAAGAGCCGCAGCTCTGTTCATAGACCTTACTTGTAGACACTCCTCTATTTGTGCTCCCTAGAAAACAGAAGGTCATGTGATGGAAAGAATTAAAAAAGAGAGTGAGAGACTTTAAGGAAGAGAATAAACTCAGGGACAAAGAACAGAGAAACATGGAAGGGTAATTTCTGAGAGTTACTTAATTTTATACTGAGTAGAAATAAAGGGATTTTACTGAAAGATATTTTTAACTCGTGTCTTACTCTTAGAGCTCTGAGAATTTCATTTTCTTTGACTTGGAAAAAGACCCATTAGTTAATTTGGGGCATAGTAAGGAGAAGAATTCTCTAAAAAATAAGTCTGCATATAAACCTATTGAATAGCCAAAATTCGGAGTACTGACAACACCAAATACTAGCAAGGAAGTGGAGCAACAGGAACTCCTGTTCGTTGCTGGGGGAAATGCAAAATGGTGCAGCCGCTTTGGAAGACAGTTTGGTGGTTTCTCACAAATTTGAATATACCCTTACCATAAAATTTAAGCATGAGATTCCTTGATATTTACCTGAAGGAGGTAAAAACTTATGTCCACACAAACACATGTATATGGATGTTAATAGCAGCTTTATTCATAATTACTAAAACTTAAAATCAACCATTAGTCCTTCAGTAGGTGAATGGATACATAAACTGTAGTACATCCAGATAATGGACTACTATTCCATACTAAAAAGAAATGAACTGTCAAGTCATGAGAAGTTGTGGAGGCATTTTAACCTCATATTACTAAGCAAAAAGACAGCATACTCTATGATACCAACTATATGACACTCTGGAAAAGACAAAACTATGGAGACATTAAACTGATCTCTTGGTCTCCAGGGGTGAGGGTGGGGAGAAGGGATGAATAAGGAAAAACCCAGAAAATTTTTAGGGCAATGTAAATGTTTTGCATAATATTAAAATTATGGCTACATATCATTATACATTTGTCCAAATCTGTAGAATGTACTACCGCAAGAGTGAATCAGAATGTAAACTACAGACCTTGGGTGATTGTGATGTGTCAATACAGCTTCATATTTGGCAGCAATGCAGCCTGGTGCTAATAATCAGGAGACTATGCAGGTATGGAGTCAGAGGGTATACGGAAAACTTCTGTATCTATCATTTAATTTTGTTGTGAATTTAAACTGTTCTAAAAAATAAAGTCTTAAGAAAATAGGCCTATGTATATACCTTTGATACAAGAGTGGTCTTTTTTTTTTTTTTTTTTTTTTTTTTTTTGCGGTACATGGGCCTCTCACTGTTGTGGCCTCTCCCGTTGCGGAGCACAGGCTCCGGACGCGCAGGCTCAGCGGACATGCCTCACGGGCCCAGCTGCTCCGCGGCATGTGCGATCTTCCTGGACCGTGGCACGAACCCGTGTCCCCTGCATCGGCAGGCGGATTCTCAACCACTGGGCCACCAGGGAAGCCCCAGCAATCTTATATTGATGGGGCTTTGGGGAATGGGAGTGAGGGTCCAGTCCTGGTTAGAATTGGTGCCAGAAAAAGAATGGCCACTGTAAGAGTTGAAACAAGAGGTCCAGAGCGACCAACCACGGAACAAGAGATAATCAGAAGAATATAAGGTGCTTGGTATGCCTCAGAAATGCTTTTAGGGCTCTGGGCTTTCCACCATATATGGCATGAGTTCTTGGGATTCATTATTTGGAAATAATTATCTCAAAGGTGGGAGACTTGGAGTTAACCTCTTGATAATATCAAGAGTCACTCTGAGTTTAATAAATTTTTTATGTGGTTATTAGATGAGATTAGCAGCTACCTTGAGGAATCCTTATTTGAATCCAGATTTTTAAAAGCTATGTGATCTTGAGTACGTTAATTCTACTCATTTCTTGCATATGTAACATGGGGATAAACAGTGCATTTTTGAGGGTTAGGCATGATGTCTGCAGGACAATTTGGGCCAGCAATTTTCCTGTTAGAAATTTATCTTGAGGAAATAAGCATACAGGTATGCAAAGGTATATGTATAGTAATAACCTTCTTGATGCATTTTTGGACAGCAACAAATTAGAAGTATTTTACATGTTCGACAATAGGAGATAAGTTAAATAAATTGTAGTGTAATCACATGAAGAAATGCTCTGTATTTATTATGAATGACTATACATGTCAATATTTAGTGACAAGATTTCCATATTGTTTTTCATATTATTGTTACATGACAAAGAAGTTTATGAAATTGTCCAGTCTTTTTTGTGTATTTGTGTATGTATGTGTACATGTGTGCATGTATATATGCATGTATGTAGAAAAATGGAAGGGTATGTACAGCAATGGAAAATAATTATTTTGTTAGCTTTATATCACCTTTCTTTTTAAAATTTAATAAGTTATTTAAGGCAGCAGAACAATAACCCTGCCACAAAACCATTCACAAACAATTGTAACACAGTAGATATGGCAGTGTGTTTTTTGAAATGTGATTGTGGAAGATTTGGGTATCTCTAAGGTGATGAAATTCTGATGGGCTTATTTTCTTACTTCTTTTTTCCATATGGTCTATTTTTTAAATGAACATGACTATGTATTACTTTTATAATAAGAAAAAAAAAATTCTTTTTATTTTGATAAAACAAAGATATACATTCAGTACCTGGCAAGATACTAGAACTCTCAATGTATATTTGTTATAATTATCATGGGTAACTAGTAAAAGTGAGGTAATTTGGTATCCTGTCAGTTGACAGAAGTCATAAGGTTGACTTAGCTCATGGATTTTAAAGGTGTGCTAGCAAACGTGTATTATCCCTAGAAAATTTAAATAGATCCTACTTGAGTAGTAGAAATATGTATTTGCATTTCATTTGGTCTAGAAAAATCATATGGGAATGTTATTTTCACTGGACTGAAAGCTGTATTGTTAAAATACTTTCTAAAACATCCTAATATTTTCCTGTAAATAATATATTTTTATGACAAATCATAATGATCTAATTTTCCAAATGCATTGTTAAGGGTTGGTGTCGTGGTCACAATGCTCTCGGTCATTCAATAATTCACCATTTCAGGTACTACATACACTGTCTGTAGGGCTTGTATGCTGTCTTTAGGTTTGAGTTTCTAATGTACTCACTGAAGAACCAGCCTAAAAATAGCAAACGGAGCCTCTCTGTGCTTATCAGATGGCTGCAAATCCTTTGGAAAATGCATAGGAGAGAGAGCTGCCAGGTATATTGTCTCTCTTAACTAGGGTTAAGGCTAAGACCGAGAGGCATGAATCTCCGAGAAAGGAGCTGGCTGCTTCCTCATCCAGAAAGCGTTCCCTTCTGGCAACCGGGTTCGAAGTGGAGGCTCTGCAATCACGGTCCACTTTTTCCCAAACAGCCTCTCTGGCCAGAAGGTCCACTGCCTGATTAGTCTTGCCTTCCTCAGAACAGTAGGGAATCAGCAAAACACTCAATGTGGAATCCGTCTCTGAACTCACATGCTATTTGGGGCTCAGAGGGCAGGTACACTGGGACCTCTGTGTGGGAGCATTTGTTCTGAAGAGGATGATGTATTGATTTTGCATTTTAGAGGTTCTCTTGCTTTGAAAGCTGACTGAGGTAATTTAAAGGATATCAAGTAAGGATCTTCATATCTGACTGCAAATGATTATCATCTGGGAATCCTTTAAAAAATACAGATTTAAGGGCTTCCCTGGTGGCGCAGTGGTTGAGAGTCCGCCTGCCGATGCAGGGGACACGGGTTCATGCCCCGGCCCGGGAAGATCCCACATGCCGCGCAGCGGCTGGGCCTGTGAGCCATGGCCACTGAGCCTGCGCGTCCGGAGCCTGTGCTCCGCAACGGGAGAGGCCACAACAGTGAGAAGCCCGCATACCGTTAAAAAAAAAAAACAAAAAAAAAAAAAACAGATTTAAGCTGCTGATTTTCCTACCTCAGTGAAGCCTTCCTGAGTCAGAATCCCTTGGGGTAGGGCCCAGAAATAATTATTTTTAATAAAATATTCCACTGTTTTTGTTGTACAGTCAGGTTTGAAAATCATTTCTTAATCTATCTGAGATAAGTAAGTAAAAAATCTGTAGAAGAATAACATAACAAGCTGAAGGGGAGAGAGGAAACTGAGAAAGAAAAGGGGGTGAGAAGGAGAATGAGAAAAAATCATTGCTAAAAACTAATAATGGGAAAAAGAGCGAGAGATATAAACTTCAAACGGAAGGAAATATTAAGCACTGCAGCAGGCAGCTGCCAACTGCGATTTGTACTGGTCTAGAAGAAAGGAGCCAGGAAGGAGCCAGGAGAGCAATGTTTCCTAATCCTCGGGGGCTGCAATTACTCTTGCATTCGTCATTTGTACACTTAAGAGTAAATTAATTGTAATAAGACATTTTCACTGAACAAATGTTTCTTGCTTGGAAAATCAGTGCTTCGGGTTGCCCCTCCTTTGATGCTCCAGCAGGATTGCTGAACGTTATCTTGGGGCAATGTTCTATTCTACCGATGTTATCATTTAATTACACCTCCATCACACCCAACCTTCTAGGCGTTAAATGAAATACTTCCTAAAAAATGTACGCCTTCAATAGGAACATGTAAAATAGGAAAGTAGAAATGTTTCAAATCCATACGACTCAAAGTATCATCTTATGTCATGGGACCCCCATGTGTGGTAGCAAAAGTCATCATTTTGACTCCTATTGAACAAAATCTAATTCAGTTCTGAAAATACTGGGGAATGGAAAAAAAATGTCTACTATTAGTTTTAATATGGAAAATGTTTAAGAAATGGAAGTGCTCTTAGGTTAAATATCAAAATGAGAAAAAATATAAGCTAAGCTAAAATTGCTTTTATAAATATGACTAGATAATTCACATGTAAGAAATATATTGACTTTCAAGACTTCCAAGACTCTACTTGGACTTTCAATCACTCATTTCTTTAGCTCCTACATCAAAACTCTACCGTGAGCTCTAGTGTTGTCTTTGCAAAGAAACCTGTGCTCCTCTCATCCTAAAAAACAAGACCTTCCACCCTCTGAGTCTCATGGTCTCTAGGGCAAGAAAATACTATAGACTTCTTTTCATTTGCAAAACGGGCAAAATAGTAGTATCTACTATGTGAGAAATGAGTGAATTAATATGCAGAGTTCGGGAAAATGACGCATTGTAAATATTGTACAAGTGTTTGCTGTGACTCATAAAGGCTAAGATTCTCCTGTGGATTTTTAAGCTCCACGAACAGTTTCCCCTCCATTTTCCCGTATTTGTTCTTATAGCATTCACTGCCTTGTAGCAACACATTTTAAGTGACATAATACTTTGTTTAGTAATAGTTAAAGAGTTGTGTGTCAGGGGTAGTTCCAGAGATCGGTAGTCTCTTATTCTTAATGTCCCTTGGTGCATTTATGTCAAAAAAGTTCAAATAAAAATCCTGTCACAGCCTTTGGTTTTAAAGGAGATTGAAGATAACAATGGAAAGCCAAAGGAAGGGAAAAATGATTTGAGAGGGACGCAAAGAAAACGTGTCCCTGCTGCAGAATGGCTACGCTCTGATGAGACTGAGACATCGTAGATGGGACAGAGAGGGAGGGACTTCTCATTTACATCAGAGACAGGTCCAGCCACCAAACTGCTCTCCTCTCATAAGTTGTAGAATTTTTTTTGATCTTCCTCCATCCCTCACCTATGTCTTTGTCCTTTTTACTGTTCTCTACAAAATTCCCCCAATAATACCCCCTTTCACAATATTACTTTACTACCCAAATTTCCCACAGACTTCTCCCTTAAACTGTTGCTGTGTCCTCTAGCCACCCCGCCCCATCTCCCTGCCACGATTAGCTGAACTTGCTGTGTTGTGACACCGGAAACAGAGAATGCAACATGTTCATCTTAAACTGTGGTCCGAATATCGAGGATTATGCATCCCAAATAGAATGAACACTGTGTTTCCTGACACCAGCTGTTTACAAATAATGTATGCCTAGCACCTCTGTTTTCTTTAAGTTCATATGGTACAATTGATATTCTGCCTCTATTGCTATGCTTTCCCTCTCCCACTGCCTTGTAAAAGTTGTTAGTTTTATCATTTTAAATGTCAGTTGTCTTCACAAAGCAGCCTCCTTTTTATTTAATGGCATCAATTAGAAAAAGAAATTTAAGTCGTACATGTACATCACAAAGACAGACAGAGTGAAAGGGAGATAACATAAAATTTTAAAAGAGTGAGTGCAACTGAAATGAAAGCTTCCTACATTTTCTGAAAGAGAATGAGTGCCTTTTTCCATCAAGAAAAATGGTAGTACTGATATATGACTTTTATTTCAATATCAATAATTTTTCCCAAGAGAACAAAGTCACTACCTGAATTCTAAGACAGGGAAAACACCTTCCAGATATTTCCTGAAAAAAAAAGTAGAAAACCCAGATGACCTCGAGTATGGTGATGCCTTTTTAGGTGAAACTCCAAAGGGGGATAATCCATGAAAGAAGTAACTGATCTGCTGGACTTCATTAAAATATAAAACTTCTGCTCTGTGAAAGACAGAATGCAAGAGAATTAGAAGACAAGCTACAGACCTGTAGAAAATCTTTACAAAAGATTAAAAAAATCTGAGATAGTACTGTTATCCAAACATACAAAGAACTCTTAAAACTCAAAATTCAGAAAACAACCTGATTTAAAAATGGGCCAGGGCTTCCCTGGTGGCGCAGTGGTTGAGAGTCCGCCTGCCGATGCAGGGGACACGGGTTCGTGCCCCGGTCCAGGAAGATCCCACATGCTGCGGAGCGGCTAGGCCCGTGAGCCAGGACCGCTGAGCCTGCGTGTCCGGAGCCTGTGCTCCGCAACGGGACAGGCCACAACAGTGAGACGCCTGTGTACCACAAAAAAAAAAAAATTGGGCCAAAGACCTTAGTAGACACCTCACCAAATAAAATATGCAAATGACAAGCATACAAAGAATGCTCCAAGTCATATATCATCAGGGAAATGCAAATTAAAACCACTGCATATCTACTACAATGGCCCAGATTTGGAACACTGACAGCACCAAATGATGACAAGGATGTGAAGCCTCAGGAACTCTCATTCATTGCTGGTGAGAATGTAAAATGGTGCAGCCACTTTGAAAAACAGTGTGGCAGTTTCTTAAAAAACTAAACATACTCTTACCACATGATGCAGCAATCATTCTTCTT
Organism: Phocoena sinus; assembly: GCF_008692025.1. Lineage (NCBI taxonomy): Eukaryota > Metazoa > Chordata > Mammalia > Artiodactyla > Phocoenidae > Phocoena > Phocoena sinus. The sequence goes on from NC_045775.1 coordinate 32,994,722, forward strand.
GGTATTTACCCAAAGGAGTTGAAAACTATGTCCACACAAAAACCTGCACACAAAAGATTACAGAGCTTTATTAGTAACTGCCGAAAACTTGGAAGAAACCAAGATGGCTTTCTGGGTGTGAATGGATAAAATGTGGTACATTCAGACAATGGGATAGCATTCAGTGCTAAAAAGAAGGGACCTATCAAGCCATGAAAAGACATAAAGGAAACTGAAATTTATATTATTAAATGAAAGAAGTCAATCTGAAGAGGCTGCATACTGTATGTTTCCAACTATATGACATTAGGCAAAACTATTAAGACATGAAAGGATTAGGAGTTTCCAGGGGTTGGGGCAAGGGCAAGAGATAAATGGGTGGAGCACAGAGGTTTCTGAGGGCAGTGAAAATACTCTGGATGATACCATAATGATGGATACATGTCATTACATGTTATGCCAAATCCACAGAATGTACAACACAACACCAAGAGTGAGCTGCCGTGTAAACTATGGATTTGGGGTGATCATGATCTGTCAGTGTAGGTTGATCAATTGAAAATTCCCACTTTGTAGGGGAATGTTGATAGTGGGGAGGCTGTACATGTGTGGGGATAGGAGATATATCAGACACCTCTATACCTTCTGCTCAATTTTGCTATGAACCCAAAACTGCTCTAGAAAAATTATCTTGATAAAAATAAATAAAATTAAAGAATTTCTCTTCAGAGCACAAATGAAAGAAGACTAGATGTCATGTGAGGAAGAATCAACCAGGGCCCTCTGTTCATTTACCTTGGCATCAATGCCAGATCCCATTTACGATGTATGTTTTGGTAGCACCCTCCTTTTTTTTTTTTTGGCGATACGTGGGCCTCTCACTGCTGTGGCCTCTCCCGTTGCGGAGCACAGGCTCCGGACGCGCAGGCTCAGCGGCCATGGCTTACGGGCCCAGTCGCTCTGTGGCATGTGGGATCTTCCCGGACCGGGGCACGAACCCGTGTCCCCTGCATCGGCAGGCAGACTCTAAACCACTGAGCCACCAGGGAAGCCCGGTAGCACCCTCTTGATTCTCCAGTTTGGCCACTGAGTCCTATCATTTTGGAGCTATTTGCATATCATTTTCTTCCCATCTGTATATTATTGAATACCTCCAACTGATCAAAAATTTTTTTTCCTTGAATTCAATAAGGAGCGACAGTCCTTCTCCTGTTAGTGAAAATAACAGGAAATAATATGGTGTAGAGGAAAGAAGAGAGCATTCCTAATGGAAATTATAATGGACCAAGAATCTGGAGCTGAAATTTAATTTTGATGATGCAAAAATCCATTTTTGTGCAGTGTCCAAACAGCCTATTAAAAGGGGGATTATGCAGTCAATCACTGATTATTTGGTCTACACACATTTAACCTTGATATCTAGGCTGTCCTGTTTGTGGCATTTAATAAATCTGTGTGTTTTTCTGATTATATATTTAAGGTAGATTTATGTATAAAGCTGTTGTTGAATCCTTTGTCTTGTATATTGTCTAAGACCTATTGTATAAATAACCACATAATTGTGGTTAAACCATTTATTCATTCAAACAACTATTATTTCAGAGCCTTAGTGGTAGAAATTAGCTAGCAAAAGATGCAGAATCCTTCTCCTAATCAATCTTACAATCAGGTAAGAAAGAGAGACAACAAACCAGTGAACAAACAAATAATAGTAGTAAAAATGTTTATCTCACTTGATACCCTCTTTTATCAGGCAATAAGCCTTACATGGCTTAATATATTTCCATGTTTGCTTTGGCAGATTAGAAGGCCAGAATGAACTTTCAGGAAGAGGAATGATATAAAGATAAAGGATAGGAAATAAACAACCTGAGTCTGACTCTCATTCCTTCAGCTTTTACTTGTGAAAAGTTTCTTGTGTGAAACTGCATTTCCGAGGCTCTGCTTTCTCATTTCAACATGGAATTCACTAACACCCGGGCTTCTTATCTCATTGTTTTGAGAAACCAATGGCACCATGTACATAAGGGTAACACAAGTAATTTATAAATAAAAGACATTAAGGAATCATTCTTAAATTAACAAAATAAATTGCATTAGCTTTCTTTTCTCCTTTAAAGCTATGACTGACACTTTCCTATATATAAGAGCAAATATATTTTATACATTTTATTAAAGTTTCACTAAATCCTTTTGAAATGGAATATTAAATTCTAGGATTAGGAAAAAAACCTTAAAGTTTATCAAGTCCAACTACCACTTGATGTTTAAAATCTCATCTATAACTTCCACATAATATGTGAGTTTAATTATGCCAAAGTTTCCATTCCTTCAGTGATGGGGGATTTAGACCTTACTGAAACAGTTCATTCTGACTTAAAAACTATGTCAGAAATGTCTTCCTAATTTGGAACTGGAATGTCTCCTGGTAGCTTCTGCCACATGTTCCTAAATTACAAAGACAATGGGTATGTAAGTACAGGTTGTGCATTGTACAAGGACACTGATTGATGAGGCATTGTTCTGATTGTAAATGTTGTGCAGTTGTCTGTTTACTAAGCTATTTTTTTCTGGCCAATGGAAGTAAATTAAGGAGGAAATGCTATTTAAAAATTCTTGCAAAGGTACCTTTGGGTTAACAGCAGCCCTGTTTTATCATTTGTAGTCAGATAGATAAAAGCCCATCCCTCCTCCCATGGTGACCTTTTGGATATTTATTTTGGTCAGTATAGTTCCAAGAGCCTGTAGACTCTCTCTCTGAGAGGGACTCAGGTTTCGATTTCTAAATCACAAGTTGCCCACCTTGATAAATATAAAAATAAACGTAACAATTTTGAAAAGCATCTAACTACTTATAATAACATGTAAAACATCATGCAATATTTTCTCTAATGTGGAGTTGCAGTGGGATTGTAACGTGCCGCAGTATTTTGAAGAATCGATTATCAGTAATACACATTAAAATGTAAAGCTTTCTTATGAAATTTCTGATATTACCCAAATCACATGTAAAGGCACTTTTTATAACACTCTCATGTTATCCCCTAGTGTATCATAGGAGCTTCCATTGTCTGTTAAGAATAGATTCAAAATATCACCTGCTCAAAGATATCCTTATCCAGTGTGTGCATATCAATAACATTCAGTGTTATTTAGCTAAATTTATATTGTTAAACAAGCGATGCTGATATTAAAATAGAATCTATATCTTGGTTTTGAATCTCACACATCTGGTTTTAAAGAGACAATGAATATTGTTGAGCAATTAAATTTTATCTAAAACTTATAGCTTAAAGGGAAGGGGGTGGGATTAGAATAAAGGTATGATCATTAACAAACATTTTATTACACACTGCCTTTCCATTTTTAGCTAAATGGATCTCAATTCTTGTATCTCCTATCTAGTACTTTCTGTCTGGATTTTTTTTTTTCTAGAACGGGACTTACCACCTGTAAAACCATTATATATTTCTTAAATAAGAAAAAACGATGCAATTTTCATTGCAGAAGTTAAGCTAGTTCCAAAGCATTTGAATTAAAAAAGTGCGAGTTTACCTCCTTGCCAGGCCAGCCATCCAATTTCCCAGGGCCAATAACAAACCTTAATTTTTTTGTTTATCTCTTAAGCCATATTTTTGTGCCTGTACAAGAACTGTTTAGACACATTAATATTTTAAAAATACAAATGGAGTTCCTTCATTTATTCAACAAATATAGAGTCTACTTTTTTTTTGGCAGTGTTTATACTTGTACTTGGGGGTAGACAGATAATAAAGCAAAAGAAGAAAATAACAGATAAATATATAAGACCAATAAGGAAAATAAAACAGGGCAGCCTGACAGTGATGGATGGGATGGTGTTTCATTAGATTGGTGGACAGGGAAATCCTCCATGAGGGGTGGCGTGGGGACAGAGTATTCCAGGACAATGAAATGAACTGAGGCAAAAACAAGATTAGCACCATCAAGGAACAAAATCAAGTTCCCAAGGAATGAATCAGAATAAGGGAAGAGAAAGGGGTAGAAATAATGTGAGAGAAGTAGTAAGTATCTGTAGGGTCTTCTAGGCTGTGATGGGGAGCCTGGATTTTATTTTTAAGTGTGATGTGAAGTTGCTGGAGGGTTTTAAGGAGGTAAATTACATGATTTTATTTTTATTTAAAAATTATCACTCTGGCCACAATGTGGAGGGGAGATTATACAGACATATCTTAGAGATACTGGGGTTTCAGGTCCAGAGCCCTGTAGTAAAGTGAATGTCACAATAAAGTGAATCACGTGAATTTTTTGGTTTCTTGGTGCACATAAAAGTTATATTTAACTATACTATAGTCTATTAAGTGTATAATAGCATTATACCTAAAAAGTACATATTTTTATTAAATTAAAAAATACTTTATGGCTAAAAAATGCTAACCGTCATCATCAGTGAGTCATAATCCTTTTGCTGATGGAGAGTCTTGCTTTGATGCTGGTGCTGCTGACTGATCAGAGGGGTGGTTGCTGAAAGCTGGGGTGACCCTGGCAATTTCTTAAAATAAGACAACAGTGAAGTTTGCTACATCGATTGACTCTTCCTTTCACGAACAAGTTCTCTGTAGCGTGCAATGCGTGTGATAGCATTTTACTCACAGTAGGACTTCTTACAAAATTGGACTCGATCCTCTCAAACCCTGCTGCTGCTTTAGGAACTGAATTTATGTAAGATTCTAAATCTTTTCTTGTCATCTCAGCAATCTTCACAGCATCTTCACCAGGAGTAGCTTCCGTCTCAAGAAACCACTTTCTTTGCTCATCCGTAAGAAGCAACTCCTCATCCATTCAAGTTTTATCATGAGATTGCAGCAATTCAGTCACATCTTCAGGCTCCACTTTTAATGCTAGTTCTCTTGCTATTTCCACCACATCTGCAGTTACTTCCTCCACTGAAGGCTTGAGCCCCTCAAAGTCATCCAGGGGGGTTAGAATCCACTTCTTCCACACGCCTGCTAATGTTGGTATTTTGATCTCTTCCTATGAATCACAAATGTTCTTAATAGCATCTGAACTTTTTACAGAAGATTTTCAACTTACTTTGCCCAGATCCAAAAGAGGAATCACTATCTATAGGCTTATTAAATGTGTCCCTTAAATAATAAGACTTGAAAATTGAAATTACTCCTTGATCCATGGACTGCAGAATGGAGGTTGTGTTAGCAGGCATGAAAACAGCATGAGTCTTGTACTTCTCCATCAGAACTCTTGGGTGACCAGATGCATTGTCAATGAGCAGTCATATTTTTAAAGGAATCTTTTTGTCTGAGCAGTAGGTCTCAACAGTGGGCTTAAAATATTTAGTAAACTGAGAGGGTGTGGAGAAAAGGGAACACTCTTGAACTGCTGGTGGGAATGTGAATTGGTTCAGCCACTATGGAGAACAGTATGGAGGTTCCTTAAAAAACTACAAATAGAATTACCATATGACCCAGCAATCCCACTACTGGGCATATACCCTGAGAAAACCAGAATTCAAAAAGAGTCATGTACCAAAATGCTCATTGCAGCTCTATTTACAATAGCCCAGAGGTGGAAACCACCTAAGATCCCATCATTGGATGAATGGATAAAGAAGATGTAGCACATATATACAATGGAATATTACTCAGCCATAAAAAGAAACGAAATTGAGCTATTTATAATGAGGTGGATAGACCTAGAGTCTATCATACAGAGTGAAGTAAGTCAGAAAGAGAAAGACAAATGCCGTATGCTAACACATATATATGGAATTTAAGAAAAAATGTCATGAAGAACCTAGGGGTAAGACAGGAATAAAGACACAGACCTACTGGAGAGTGGAGTTGAGGATTTGGGAAGGGAAGGGTGAGCTGTGACAGGGCGAGAGAGAGGCATGGACATATAAACACTAACAAACGTAAGGTAGATAGCTAGTGGGAAGCAGCTGCATGGCACAGGGATATCGGCTTGGTGCTTTGTGACCGCCTGGTGGGGTGGTATAGGGAGGGTGGGAGGGAGGGAAATGCAAAAGGGAAGAGATATGGGGACATATGTATATGTATAACTGATTCACTTTGTTATAAAGCAGAAACTAACACACCATTGTAAAGCAATTATACCGCAATAAAGATGTTAAAAAAAAAAACTTTAAAAAAATTTACTGTAATTTAAAAAAAAAAAATTTAGTAAACCATTCTGTAAATAGATGTGCTGTCATCTAGACTTCGTTGTTCTGTTTATAGAGAACAGACAGAGTGAATTTAGTATAATTCTTAAGGGCCCTAGGATTTCCAGAATGGTAAATTAACATTGGCTTCAACTTAAAGTCACCAGCCTCATTAGCTCCTAACAAGAGAGTTGGCCTGTCCTTTGATACTTCGAAGCCAGACGTTGACTTCTCTCTAGCTGTGAAAGTCCTAGGTGGTATCTTCTTCCCATAGAAGGCTGTTTCGTCTACATTGAGTATCTGTTGTTTAGCGTAGCCGCCTTCATGAATTGTCTTAGCCAGATCTTCTGCAGAACTTGCAGCAGCCTCTGTATCAGCATTTGCTGCTTCACCTTGCACTTCGGTGTCATAGAGACGGCTTCTTTCCCCAAAGCTCATGACCCAGCTTCTGATAGTTTCAGACTTTTCTTCTGTAGCTTCCTCGCCTCTCTCATCCTTTATAGAAATGAAGAGCATTAGAGCCTTGCTGTGGATTAGGTGTTAATTTAAGGGAACGCTGTGGCTGGTTTGATCTTCCATCCGGGCCACTAAAACTTCTGCCATATAAGCAACACGGCTGCTGCTTGTTCTTATCACTTGTTTATTCCAATGGAGCAGTACTATAATTTCCTTCAAAAACTTTTCTGTTGCATTCAAAACTTGGCTAACTGTTTGGGCAAAAGGCCTAGCTTGCAGTCTGTCTCAGCTTTCCACATGCCGCCCGCACTAAATCCAATCACTTCTAGCTTTAGGTATAAAGTGAGAGACAGGCAATAATTCCTTTCACTTGAACATTTAGAGGCCCCAGCAGGATTATTAATCAGCCTAATTTCAATACTGTCGTATCTCAGGGACTAGGGAAGCCCAAGGAGAAAGAGAAATGGAGGAACAGTCAGAACACACATGAAATGTATCAACTTCACCCATCTAGTATGGGTGTCATTCACGGTGTCTCAAAAAAATTATAATGGTAACATCAAAGATCCCCATGACACATACAATAATAGTGAAAAAGTTTGAAGTATTGTGAGAATTACAAAATTGTGACATAGTGCTGTGAAGTCAGCAAGTGCTGTTGGTCAAAAGGCACTGATAGACTTGCTCAGTGCAGGGTTGCCGTAAACCTTTCATTTGTGAAAAACGTAACATCTGCAAAGTGCAGTACATCGAAGTGCACTAAAATGAGATAGGCAAGCAGATGGGGGTAGAAGTCGATGGGAGTTTATTGTGTTCACAGGATGGTGGTAGTGCTGGGACTGAATGATAGAGGGTGGAGGTAAGGACATCAATTAGGAGGGAATGTAGGGCATCTGGAACAGAGTGGCAGCTGTCTAGATAGAACTGAACAGAACTGGTATATGTTTTAGGGAAACAGTCAGCAGAGGGGTGTGGTGAGATGAGGGGATGAGTAGAGTACTTCAAGATAAATCCTAGGATATTGGCTTGGGCAAGTGAGTAAATGGTGATGCACTTTATAGGAAGGGAAAAGATTAGGGTGAAGGCACATTTTGGCATACGTTCAATTGAAGCTGCCCCTTAGAAATGCAAGTGAATATGTCAAGTGGGTAGTTGACTATTAAAAAAAAAAAACTGGCGTTCAGGGCAATTCAGAGGATGGGTTAGAGGCATAACTTGGAGAGTCATCACCATGGATGGTAGTTAAAATCAAGTGAGTGGCTAAGGGATCCTAGTACATATTTTAATTTTTATGCAGTATTTTTTTTTTTCTTTTTCAGTACGTGGGCCTTTCACTGCTGTGGCCTCTCCCGTTGCGGAGCACAGGCTCCGGACGCGCAGCCTCAGCGGCCATGGCTCACGGGCCCAGCCGCTCCGCGGCATGTGGGATCTTCCCGGACCGGGGCATGAACCCGTGTCCCCTGCATCGGCAGGCGGACTCTCAACCACTGCGCCACCAGGGAAACCCTTTAATGCAGTTTTTGCTTTTTATTTTTTGCTCTGTGTTTCCTAATTTTATTATTTATTTATTCCCTCTTCACCCTCTCATTTGCTGGTTTTTGGGAAAGTTGAATCAAGAATTTATTCTTTACATTTAAAAAATTTGCATTATTTTCACTTATAACTATATATAGTTATATATATATGTATATATATATATATATATATATATATATATGGTAATGCAAGTGCTTTTCTAGGAGTACAGACGCACATAGAGTAAAAAGTAAGCCCCTCTGCTTACCCTGTCCCCTAGATACTCGCTTCCTCTCAGGAGAAGCAATGTGGGCTCCAGTTGTTTTACACAAATGGGAGTTTATTAAATAGGTTCTTCTATACCTTGTTTATGTCACTGGGCATTGGATGTTGAAAAAATTTCTGTGTTCCACTCTATGGTGTAGCGTAACTTATTTGACTAGTCTGTTGAAGCACATTTGGCTTCTTCTTATTCTTTTGTTATTCTTTCCTATTTCCCGCATTATCTGCTTGTTTACTTTCTGTTTATCTCTAGCTACTACTCCATTTTTTGGTTCTATTTTACAGCCAGTTCCTTGGAAGTGCTGATCATAATCACTAAAATCCTTTCCCATTCTCTGTCTCATTACATATAAAAGGTGTTTATTGTCCATTTCTGTAATGAGTGTCTTACTACCTTTAATTCTTTCCTGGTCTCTACCACTTCAGTTGCCTTTTATTTGTTATGTTCCTTTCCTCCTGTTTGCTTTACATCAACTCTGTATTCATCCCTTTTGTAATCTTTCATGAACGCTCTTTGTGTGTGAATGGAGACCATCGTTTTCTGGTCTGCCCTTTGTACAAGTAATGGGCAGAGGCGATCAGTAGCTTCCAAGTGGGAATGGTTTCTCAAAATACTTTCTAAATAAATATGCTGTGTCTCCTGTTCTAGAGGCAACACATTCCTGAGTCTTTTCTCTAGAGGGAGCAGGTACTGTGGAGCCAGTTCAGCGTGTTTCTAGCATACCTCTCCTGGATTTATATCTGCCCAGTCCAATTTTGCTAGCAGATGCAAGGTGATTTTCCCTTCCTGTCCTGCCTCATTTGCAGTTTATTTCTCATGTTGCGAGTCATGTTTGGAGACATAAATGGGGTACTCTTGGCATCACTTCTTTCTCAGCTTCTGCTCTGATGCCCTGTGCTCTAGAACCAAATTCCCAAATTATTCTTCCTCTGGCCAACCCACATGCCCAGCTCTCATCATTCTAAGAGATGTATCATTGGTCTCTCAGGATGGCGTCATTATTTTGAGAGAAATAAAGAACACTGTTTGAGATGTGGAGACATGTTTTAGGCATTTGGTGTCCTCCCTGGATTTGGATGAGTTTCGGCAGATAATATTCTTGTCTTAGCTGTTTCCTGTTTTGTTTTTGAAAGGGATTTTCAAAGTTATTTTTGTTTCTTAGGTTAATATTGGTTATTTTCATGAAAAAAAAGGAGGAAAAAAACCCTTATTTTTTCTCTTCAGACTTCTGTGGGCCTTCAGCAATCCAATAATTCTTCAGTAATCTAGGTATTCGTTCTCAACAAATGAGCTTATTCCTTACTAAGCAGAGGAAACTGATTTCAATTTCCTAATCTCCTACTTATAAAGTTATCCACACTTTTCCTGTACAGAGGCTGTGCTAGCATGTATACGCATAAGTTCATTTAGTTGCTACCTCCTGTGGAGTAGGGATTATTATTACTATTTTAGAGATGAAGAAACTGAGGCTCAGATAAATTAAGAATTCTGAAGTTGCACAGATATGGAGCAGGAATTGAGCCTAGTTCATGGAGGAGCAGTAAACGGAGCCCAGATCAGATTCTTAAATACTATGATCTATGTATCGTAAAGATCATATCGATAAAATATTAGATTTTATTGACATTTTATTATTCAGTTGATTATTATACAAATAACTTTTTACTTACTAGGACCTGTCTTTGGACGGTAGTCCTATAACGTGGTTATTAAGAAGAATGTAGGTTCTAATACCTATTATATCTACTAACTTATTTGCTTGCGTGTAGAGTGATTGGAGGGCTGGATAACATAAAGTTGTGAAGGTACCTAGTTATAGGTTGTGTGGATGAAATTATGGCAGGTGTTCAGTAGGTGCTCATTAGCCCCTCTTGTCAAAATCACGCCCCCAGCAATTGATGAAGCAAAAATTGTCTGTTGACCGATTCAGGGTACCAGTTGACACTCCTTGATTGCAGTAACAGCGTGGCCAGCCAACAAGTTTCCCAAGAGGGGACATTTAAGATTATCACGATACTTTCAAATCTTCTCTTTACTTTCTTATACCTCTGCAATACAATCGAAAGTTTACCATGTCTAGAGATGGTTTCGTGGGTGTATAATTATCCCCAAGCTCATTAAATTATGTACATTGTATATGTAAAGCTTTTTACATGTGAATCATACCTCAGTAAAGCAGTTTAAAATTTTTGTCATGAGAAAAAAAAAACCCACGAAAAACAAAGATCACCATGTCATGCATGGAGGACAGGGATTATACCTGAGTTTTGAAAATCAGCATGGTGTCATGGACATATTAGGAACCTTGGGGTTAGATACGTGTAGGTTTGAATTCCACCTTTGGCATTTATTGGTTGGAAAAAAATTTCACTTCTCTGAGCTCATTGTAAATTCTCATTGTAAAGAGAAAAAAGCTCACCAGATTGATATGAGAATTAAACTGTATAAGATGAGGAAAAGTATGTGCACAAAGTGGGCATTCAAACCAATTTCCATTTATTTTCTCACTACTCATCTTGTATCTTTTGCCATCCAGGCTAACAGCTTTGAAAAAAATTTGAACACCCAATAAGCTTTTATAATATTTGAGATTTTATTACAATGAAATAATAGAACAGGGCATCCTTAAAGACTCGTAATATGATACAAGAAACAGTTTATAAAAAATTACACTGAAGGCTATGCATTGTGCAAAGAGATTCTGAAAACCTTTTGATAAAATTGCAACAGCAAGGAGACCTTGGTAGGAACACATTCAGATACTAAAATAGTTCACACATATGTATAATAATTGAGCAAATAATTCAACTGAATTGTCCAATGAGAGATTTCTCAATGCAGAAGAGGAAAAGCAGAGAGCATTAGGAATTTTTTTTTCAGGAAAATAGGAAATTTACTTAAAGCCTTTCAAAGGGCAAATCTGAGAGTCCTCATCAAGGAAAGTTGCTTCACTGCTTGAGGATTTGTTATAAGACCAGTCAAGGAGGAGTGAAAGAAAATGTTAATATATGTGGTCTTGAAGGAAAATCTGTGAGATAAAGAAAATTTCAATTTTTAATTTAATACTTAAGTGAAAGTTCTGTCATATTCATAACCCTAACATGAGAGAAATAAATGTGTCTCAGCTAGCAAAGAATGCTTCCATTTATGCTTTTGCATTTTTATGTAGCTCAGAACAGGAATGCTTGGGGCATGGAGTGACAGCATTTAGTTAGCAGGGGTGTCTGAGTTCTCTCAATTGGACATTGGAGGAAACGTTCCATTGGACTGTTCAGTCCGCTCATCCCAATTCTGTACTTGCAAGCCCTTGCTCCACAGTATAGCAGATGGAAACTGTTGATGCAAAGAAAATCAGCACACTGAAGATATTCTTTATTAAGCAAAAATTCATTTCAATATCACAATGATTCATGTAAAATATCCCTCGATATCATGACCACATCTCTTGCTGTCATCATTTGTCCCTGGGTCCCATGTCACTTCCTACTAGACTCTTTCTTGCATGACATGTCTTCAGGTCCTCTCAAGCTCAGTTGTTCTCCTGGTGTGCTCAGCTCCATTGGCCTCTGAAAATTCATCTGCACAGCTTCTGTTCCAAAGTTTCCTCCTAACCAAAGTCTCTCTCAGCCATCATGGACCCCCAGAACTTTCTCTGAGTACCTTATATATTAGTGGGGGGAAAATTTTAATATCTGTCTGTGATCAGGAAAGGGGTTTAGAATTAGTGAAAAGAGCCCTGGGCTTGGAAACAACATCTGTCTTTAAATCCCCACTCGGCCTCTTGTTGCTATGTGGCCTTGGGCAAAATAATCTCTTTAAACTTGTTCGCTCATCTGTGGATGCTTACGAGAACTAAATAAAGTATATGAAAGCATTGTGTTGTGATACATGGTGTGATATAGAAGTCAGTTTTCAGGGTAATCATCAACACAGTTCTTGCAGTAGCAGAAGCGATGGGCACCATCCAATCACTGAATATCTCCTTCGGAAACTTATTCCCTCTATTTACAATTCGGCCACCTCTACACAGGAGGTGTGCTTCCTGCTTGCAGAGTAGCAAATTTTCTCTTCTTCAGCGATTTTAAGTGCACTCAGAGGTACTGACTATCTGCAGATAATGGGGCTGAAATTTCACTTGAGCTCTGGGGTCTTGGTTTCTTAATGAAAATAAGACCAAAGGACTCTTTTAAATAAATAACTCCTTCTAGGTCAAGGGCTGGCAAGGCGTTCAAATACACCTTCATTCATGTCTCTTTAAGCACTGAATGTTAACAGATCAAATATTGTTGCAAATGCTAGGTACTACTTCCAATCCTCCCTCAACCCCCAATACACACACCTGATGGCAAACAAGACTACATGTCCTGCATTAAATTTTCCAAACTCTGAAAAGAAAAGCCATCTGGCAAAGCCTAGATGCTGTGCTGTAGCAATGCCATGGACCCACTGGTATCTGAATATGAAAATGATATTTTTTAGAAAATAAAAGAAAAACTCCTTTTTACCTTTCTCTCTTCACCTTCTCCTTCCCTCACATGCCCCCAAATTCTGAAGTGCAAGCAACCAAGCAGGGTCTTGTTTCTATTATTTTGGCGTCTACTCCAGAAACAACTTAGAAACAAAAGTGATGTGACTAGAAACAGAAGTGATGTGACTCTTCTAATCCCAGCATCTGGTGTCATTCGCTTCTCAAGTCCTGTGGTCCCTGGTGCCGTGGAATGACCAGCAGTCTCCTAGGTTTGTTTATTTACTCACCGACATCTCTGAGCTTTTGCTCTTCCTTTGTATTAAATACTCTTCTCTTCTTGGTCAACTGAGCAAATCCATAATTGTGGATCAAGTCCAAGGCAAACAATACTTCTGGGATGCTTTCCCCACTTGACCGCTTGTCATGTGGTCTTCTTTTTACATATGCCATCATGATGTCTACTCCAGATCTCTTTGGACAGTCCTTAGTAGATTGTACTCTAATTTATTAGCAGCTTACCATCTCATTACTTTTCTTTACTGAGACAGAGTGTGACTTTATTTATCTTGATATCCCTAGTCTGTACTACAGTGCCTAGAAAGAGTGAATGCTTAATAAAGCTAATTTAGATACTAAATAAAGAATGGCTTCTGGTTTTGTAAAACTTAATTAATTAGCTTCATTTTATGCACACATTTTATTCTCAGTGAGTAATAAAAATTAAGGAGATAGGGAACCGAGACTTCAAATTAATTCCTTTTTAAGGCTTCTAAGAAAAAAATTAAAGCCTCAGAACAGACTTTACCTATTTCACTTACATTCAGTTCTGTGTACCAAATATAAAAATACGTGGCTCTGAGGTCAGGCATTTGAGTACTAAAATTTAGTATACTGAATAAAGCAAGAGGAATAAAAGAGAAATAATTTGATTGTTGAAAAATAATTGTATTAAAATCTGCAGCAAATTTCTTTTAGTAGTAGATTCCTAAATCCCCCCAATGCTAGTATTACTCAAGATAAAATCTATCCAATCATACAAGTTGTTTTTTAAGGAAAATAATTCCATGCTCTTAAAAAACACCTGGTTAGTTGCTTTCTTTCTGGAATTATTTTTTTTGGCAAAGAGTACTTCTGTAAATGACTTTGTAGCAATCCCTATCAGTATTTGATGGGTATATTGTTTAATTTACTTTTATTTTATGATTCTTCTATGAAGAGATTAGACACAGGTATACAATTTGATATATACATATATTGTTCTTTATTTTAAAAAGCACTCATTCACACAAAACAATTTTGCTAATTTTTAAAATTGTACTAACACAAGGGGGCTTTGTAGAGCAGTGGTTATAAATGTTGAGGATGGAAGCTGATAAAATTTGGGTTGAATTCCAGCTCCATTCCTTGCTAGCTGGTGACCCTGGATGGTTCAACAAAAGTGTCTGGATCTCCATTTCTCATCTGTGAAATGGGGATGTTTATGCCTACTTAGCAGAGTAGTTTTAAGGCTCAGCATAAGTTAATACATTCACAGCTGTTAGCATGGTTCAGGCCCTTAGTGATTCCTTAATAAATGGTGCCTGTTCTTATTGCTGGTATCTTCACCATCATCAATACTCTGGAATATAAGCTCCAAAAGGGTAGAAACTGTACCTGGTTTGTTCACTGCTTGCATGCCCAGTGACTTTTCACTTTGTCTCACACATAGCAGTCTATCAATGTTTCTGTTGAATGAAGGAATGAGAAACTGAATATATGAATACTGTCATAATTACGTCACTGACAAAAATCATATTAGTTAAATTATTGGTGCCTATCCTTACAATTGGAATAGTTAGGAATGACAAGTATTTCATTTGGTCATCTCTGTGTAAACGTTGTAATCAGCATCTTCTCTGAAAGAAATGATTGAGCCCATGTTAAATTCCTGTGAAAAGTTAATTCTCAAATTTACACTCAGTAGAAAGTTTTATTTAATTACATTCTTTTTATTCTTTCATAGAATATCATTTCATAAGTTTTGCCAATGAAAATATGAATGTACTACACTATAATCTGATGAACATCTGGTCAGCTGGTACACTACACAAGAGATGGATGTGCTAGTGGAGACTGTGCTTATCCAAAACAAATCTAAGCCAAATAAAGCACTACACATAAAAGTAGAAAACATTCATGGCTTCTTTCATTTACCGATACATCCATTTACCCATCCATCCATCCATTTAACCATCCATCAGGAGACACGTTTACTGAGCATTGGCTATGTTTCAAGTATTATGTTGGGCTTTTAGGGATACAATAATGAGTTTAGGCACAGCTTCTGTGGGCAATTAGGTCACATTGTTGCAGGAAAGAAAGGTACATAGACCAGTGTTTAGAATACTGTGATGTAAGTAGCAAGAAAGAGTGGTACACAGAGCACTGTGAGAATACATGGATATACATAAAAAGGCCTTAGTGTTCTTAGCCTCCTAGCGGAGGTGGCTGTGGTCCTGAGGCAAGGTTATTGAATTGGTAGTCAGAGAGGACTTTATCAAGAAGGTGAGGCTGATGGGAGGCTAAAAATGAAAAGGATTTGCCGAATGAAGACACAGTTTAGTAAATATGTCAATCACCTAGGAAGTTGTGAGGAATTCATTTTGTTGGTATAAGCAATAAATCATACACAGAAAATATTTATAACATGTATGTATATTTTAAATAGTAGTACCAACAGAAACATCCATGTACCCATGTACACAACTTAAGAACCAAAATATTACTAACTTAAACTCTCTGATTCTCTCCCCAGTTTCGTCCCCTTTTTTCCGTCCCCCTCAGAGCATATATTGTATGGTTAGCCCCTTGTTTTTCTTGTTTACACCAAATGTGTATCCATCTAAAATAAGTTTTTTATCATGACACTTTTTACACTTGGTGTATATACAGAACCATATAGTATGGAATGTCTAGCAGTTGCTGTTTCACTCAACATTTAATTTATTAGATTCAGCCATGTTGACTAGGGTAGACACAGTTCATTCAGTTTTACTGTTATATATTTTCTGTGCGTAAATATGTCATCATGTTTACATGTATTCTTCTGTTAATGGGCCTTTGAGTCCTTTGCCTTTTTCTTTACTGCCATGAACAACGCTACCTATGCAAATTTTGTTTTGGTGGGGTGTGGTGGGAGGTGTCTCCTGAAGAAAGTATGTGAGAGTTTCTCTGGGTTGTAAACATACTGATTACTACTAATGATTATGGGTTTATTTCGTTGTCATTTTGTGTACTATACATTTTTCTTGAAATATGTTTCTCCTGCTATTAACATATGATCATAAACGTTATCAGTTTTCATTATCTTTTAATCTCTGCTGTTTCTGTGGTTATATCCCTTTTGATATCTAGCATTCTTAGCTTACTAATTTTCAGCTTTATCTCTTTTTTTTTTTTTTTTTTTTTTTATTTTGCTGTACGCGGGCCTCTCACTGTTGTGGCCTCTCCCGTTGTGGAGCACAGGCTCCGGACGCGCAGGTTCAGCGGCCATGGCTCACGGGCCCAGCCGCTCCGCGGCATGTGGGATCTTCCCAGACCAGGGCACGAACCCGTGTCCCCTGCATCGGCAGGCGGACTCTTAACCACTGTGCCACCAGGGAAGCCCTATCTCTTTTTTAATAGAATCTGTATTATGAAGTCTTCAAGCTTTTCTCTCTGGGCAGCTCTTGACGCATATCATAAGTTTTGAGATATAATATTATTAATCATTATAAAATTTGGCCTATCAAAGTATTTTTTAAGGGCTTCCCTGGTGGCGCAGTGGTTGAGAGTCCGCCTGCCGATGCAGGAGACACGGGTTCGTGCCCCGGTCCGGGAAGATCCCACATGCCGCGGAGCAGCTGGGCCCGTGAGCCATGGCCGCTGAGCCTGCGCGTCTGGAGCCTGTGCTCCGCAACGGGAGAGGCCGCAACAGTGAGAGGCCTGCGTACTGCAAAAAAAAAAAGAAAAAAAACAGTATTTTTAAAGAATTTTCAAATACATAGTTTGTTTCTTTACATTTTCCATATTTATATCGAACCCAACTTCATTCTTAAGACTGTGGTTCATATGATAACTAGTGTTTGAAAAATGTTGAGACTCATGTTAGGGTCTAAAATGTGACCAATATTCATTCATTTGCCTGAATGCCTGAAAAAAATATTTTCCAATTGTTTGGTGCAAGATTTTATGTCTATTAGATCATATTTGCTAACCATATAGTTCAAATATTATGTACTTTCCTGGTTTTTCTGTGTGCTTTGTCGGTAATTACTAGAAGTTTAATAAAATCTCTGATCATGCTGTTGTATTTGAAAATTTATCATTGCAATTTAATACTTTGTAGCTTTATAGTTTTGAAATTATTTTTAATATGATTCTTATAAACCTCATATATCTCAGGAAAAAATTCAGTCTGACAATTTTGGGTTGTTTTCACTGAAGACTGTGCTGTATTAATTTGTTAGGATAATGATACTGGAATTTTTTTCTATCTTCTTATTTCTTTCCTTTTATTTTTTCTACTATTTGACTTCTTTCTTTTTCTCATCTGTATTTTTTTGATATGGTGTGCTTTACTTTTTATTTAATTCAGATGTTCCCCTCTACTACTTTGGAAATTTAACACTTAATTTTTTTTTTTTTTGGTACGCGGGCCTCTCACTGTTGTGGCCTCTCCCATTGCGGAGCACAGGCTCCGGACGCGCAGGCTCAGCGGCCATGGCTCATGGGCCCAGCCGCTCCGCGGCATGTGGGATCTTCCCGGACCGGGGCATGAGCCCATGTCCCCTGCATCGGCAGGCGGACTGTCAACCACTGCGCCACCAGGGAAGCCCCAACACTTAATTTTTTCAATGTTTACAATAAAAATTTTACATGCATACAAAACAATATTTAATATCTAAAGTAGCAATGGTGCTCTACCAGAATTTTGATAAATAAACTTACTTGTCTATTAATCATTACATGTCTTCAGCATGGCTCTAACATGTCATTTTTTCCAGGTTTGTTGTTTCATTCTTTTAACAAAGATTTCAAATAGATGAAATCCACTGTGTTCTGTGAGTTGGTCCCAAACGTTAAAAAAACAAACGCGAGGCAGTGTTGAACCCAGAGCAGAATAATAATGGGCTGCTTCTGAAACCATTTTTCCAAATAAACACTTATTTAGGAGTTCAAAGATAAAACAAATAAAAGTATAGCTGCTCTGTTTGAAGCAGCTCCCCTGCAGTGCTGGAGCTCCAGAGAATATTATTTGAAAAATCACTCTGCATAACTCCTACCATGAAAGTGTCTAATGTAGCAAAAGTTTTCTTTTCTCCTGATCTGCCTGCCCTTTGACTAATTTCTAATTAATTGGGGATTAGAAGGAATGTTTCAAAATTTTCACCTGAAGGATGGCTGTTTAAAGCTTAGATTTTCTTTCTGGAAAATGGAAATTACATATTTTTAATAAACAGAACTATCCTCAGAAATAGGAGTTCACCAAGAAGGAAAGAAAAAAATGGGAAGGAATAGTAAGCTAAAGGTGGAACACTTGAAAGGAGAAAAAAGACTCTACTGGCTATCTATTGTACAGTTGTGAAACGGGAGAGCAAATCTGATTGCCATTTATACCTACTGGAAAAATGAACAATCTGGGTTTTTTTTATTATTTTCTGAGGTGCATTACTAGGCTTTCAAAATCCTCTGTCATACTGAGAGACACATCTAATGCATCTCTTCAGTCTTATTTCTCTAATAAAGATTATGCTCCAGTAAAGTAAATTGATGATTTTCCAATCCACCTTTGATCAGTTGACCTTGAACACCTGAGATGTCTTTTTTTTTTTTTTTTTTTTTGCGGTACGCGGGGCTCTCACTGTTGTGGTCTCTCCCGCTGCGGAGCACAGGCTCTAGACGTGCAGGCCCAGCGGCCATGACTCACGGGCCCAGCCACTCCGCAGCATGTGGGATCTTCCTGGACCCGGGGCACTGGCAGGCGGACTCTCAACCACTGCGCCACCAGGGAAGCCCTGAGATGTCTTTTTCTCTCTCCTTCCAAATTATTTCTACCCTGCAGGAGCTTGCCCAAGTCCCACTTTCTCCATACAAATTTTGCCTTCTTTGAATTCTCATAACATTTCCAGTTTGAATGACAAAGGAGAATATTTAATAATAGACTGTCTTGTAGGGATTGCTACTGCTTTCTTCACAGCAGATAGTGCTTTTCACAGAGATGATGACTGCCAAAATTTAACTCTATGGCTTTGGGGAAATATTCTGAAAAATTTGACCTCAGTTTATGCATCTGTCAAATGGGTTGGAAAACAGCCTTTATTTTTTTCATCCTCCTCTGAGACTATGAGACTCCTTTTGCTTGTTTGTGTGTGTGTGTTATATATATATATATGTATGTATATATATATAATATATATAGAGAGAAAGGTATATAGTTGTACAATATTATATAAGTTTCAGGTGTACAACATAGTGATGTACAATTTTTAAAGGTTATATTCCATTTATGGTTATTATAAAATATTGGCTATATTCCTTGTGCTGTATAATATATCCTTGTAGTTTATTTATTTTATACATAGTAGTTTGTACCTCTTAACCCCCTACCCCTATCTTCCCCTTTCCCCCTCCCCTCTCCCGACTGGTAACCTCTAGTTTGAGTCAGTTTCTGTTTTGTTATATGTATTTATTTGCTTTATTTTTTAGACTTCACATATAAATGATACCACATAACATTTGGCTTTCTCTCTCTGACTTAATTTTTACTGGGTTGAAAATCTTTGAGATATGTTATTATAACCTACTTTTTAAGATTCCCTTCCATTCCATCCCCCTCTCCCACTTTTAGAACAAAACAGAGCACATACAAATATCAACTAAAACTAATTGACATTGGCATTACATTGGTTGGAATAAAATGGTTTCATCTGTGTAATGTACTTATTTCTCACGAACACATACATGTAAACACTTTTACTCAGTAAGAGAGGATCAAGCCCTACTGTACGGAAGGTAAAGATTTTAGATTCCAGATCTATTTAGTTAAAGAATTGTCTTTGCTAAATTAACAAATACTGATATATATATATGTGTATATATATATATATTTTCTCCTGTAACAGTCTAATTAGAAAGTTTAGGTAACTCTTTAAGTAGCTGGAATAATAAGGGAATGAATGGATGGATGAATACAGACCAGTAAATCCTCATCTAAACACTTGACATCCCAGAGGTTTAGAACGATCCCTTCAGTGATTTCAGACTGAAATCATAGTTTCTGAAGGACCTTGAGAAAGCTTCTAATATGATGAGGTGTAGGTTATATCAATGAGATAAAAATTAGAAGACCATACCGTGTGTTCTTTCTCTAAATTTTCCTGGCAAGGAATATGAATGCTACATAGAGTATTTTTCTTCCCTGGAAAATAGAATAATGTATAGACTAAAATAACATTTACACCTTCTAGAATAACACCCTTCAGTTATGATGAATTAATTAATTTAGGCTTTCACATTTTAGTTTATTTTAATTAGAATGAGATTTATTTTGACATGTCACTCTAAAGTAATGAGAAATTCATCTAATACGAGGAATTTATCTAATACAGCTTTAATCTCCTGATGAAATGGGAAATATATAGCCACTGAAATGTCAAAGTTATTTATGGCTGCCTCTTAGAACACTGGGTTCTTGCTACCAGCGTGGCTAATAGCGGGGGGATCGAGATTTTATATAGTGTAGTGACTCTGCACTAATTGTGTGACTTGGGGAAAGTTGTTTAATCCTTCTGTGCCTCAGTAATCTCTTTTTCATAGTGTTTTAAAGGGGATAAGAGTGAGATAACCGATGTAAATTGCTTTTCACAGAGCTGGGCACATAATAAGAACCAATAAATTATACACATACATATTTTACTTTATACATATATAGAGAGTGTTTATAAAAAGTTGAACAGGGCTTCCCTGGTGGCGCAGTGGTTGAGAGTCCGCCTGCCGATGCAGGGGACACGGGTTCGTGCCCCGGTCTGGGAGGATCCCACGTGCCGCGGAGCGGCTGGGCCCGTGAGCCATGGCCGCTGGGCCTGCGCGTCCGGAGCCTGTCCTCCGCAACGGGAGAGGCCACAACAGTGAGAGGCCCGCGTAACGCATAAAAAAAAAAAAAAAAAAAAAAAAGTTGAACATTTTCAAAAAATACGTTACTCAGTAACAAAGTTATTGAAGAATACATAGTCATGTGGCTAAAACCAATTTTAAATACACCACCCCCGTTATTTCCATAATCTTACAAATGTGTGCCCCTTAAATTGTTGTTACAAAGGCTGCATGAATCCTGTGGCTTCCGACCATGAGAGAGAGAGCGGTGACAAGAAATCACACAATGTCATGTCTGGGGTCTGGGTGGCCACTGTTCCCAAGGCAGGGTGATGTGTTTCGTGTTTAGAATAGATTGGTGCACAGTATAGCAGTGTGGATGACATTCATTTGGGAAGGGACTGTGTCATAGGAATAAAGTCTCTTTCTACTAAAATATGAAACTATCAGAGACCTAACAGTAGAGTGGAATGGTATCACTCCACCGTTAGGTCTAAATATATTATCATTGTCGCTATGTCCTACAAAATTAAAAAAAAAATGGAGTAATGAATTAAGTGCAAAAAAAGATACTCGATGTTGCAAATCCCTTAGGTGTTTTGTAGTCACAGAACCCAATTTGATAAATTCTATCACAAGGACAGAGATGATTAGAATTCTAAGGGCATCCCTTGAGTTTGGTGCCTAGTACATGTGCATGTATAATATGAATTCTGAATAATACATTTTGAAAGTAATTGATACATATATAATGATAGCCATTTAGTTCAGACTAAATAATTACCTATTACTCAAGGAGCATATTTTTGAGATTTTTCCCTTCTGTCTTTGAAACACTAATGAGAAGAAATAGAATCCATATAATCTGGTGAAGGTGTCTGCATCAAATTCTAAATTCTGGACCTAACCCTTGATAGTTGGACAGGAATTCGGAAAGAAAGCCTACGCTGATTAATAGGTGAATAGATCTCTTTAGGAGTCACAAATGAATTTGATAGAGTGATGCTATGTCATCACCTTAAGGAAGGCGGCAAACAAGGGAGGGGTCATGTTTGAGGTGAGGCATTTTGGATAAAGAAAGAGCAAACTGAACTGGAAAGTCTGAAGATTTAAGGAGCAGTTGACCACTTAGAAGTAGGGCCAGGGGATTGGGGGGAAGTACACAAATGAGAACCACAGCTGGGAAATAGCATATTTTCCTTCCTGTCTCATACAGTCTGTTTAGAATCTAGTGAATATGGAGCAAAGAACAGCTACAGTTATTATTCCTGGTTCAAAAAGATCATATCTCTCTTCCCTCTTCAGCATTGGCTGAAGAGCAAAAAATTATATTGAAACCCAGTTCTATTTTGATACCCAACAATTAAACCTACCTCACTTTTTTTTTCTCCTCAAATTGATTAGCTTGTATTTTTTACTACCCTCCACAGGTCCCAGTTTCCTAGTCACAATTCAGTTTTCGTATTGTTATTTTCACAGATTATTAGTAAAAATGAACTACAGTGGGGCTTTGATCTTGCCTGAAGGGCTCTGTGAACAATACCATTTATCCTCTTCCTTTGTTTAGAATCCCTCAGCCCAGCTGCTTCAACTCTAGTCATTTCTTATTGTAAACCTGAAGCCAATTTGCTGTCACTCTCTGAGTTGTACAATAATCCTTCATGCTTACGAAAATGTAGATATTGCTTGTTCTTCTCACCAATTACAACATTCATTATCGTATCTAAATAGCGATCAGAATTTGTCTTAGTTTGTTTTCAATCCATGTGTTAACAATTCCTGTAACTGCCTCTCACTCTGTATTTGAGAGGCTTTGTACTTAATTTTGTTAGAATTTTCACATTTTTCCTTCCAGAATTTCTGAGAGTTCTTGGTAGGCTGCTGCTTCGTTTTCCTCTGAATTCACATAATAGGTTGTCATTAGCTACAGAGGGCGTATAATTCTATTAAGTGTTTAGTATTCATTACACTCTTAGTCTCAGCAGTTGTGGACTCTTTTCTAGCTTCTGTTCCACATTGTAGGACTATCAGATAAGTTCAGACTAAGGGATTTCCTCCAGACTCCGTTCCTCCAAAAGTATTCGTCTCAATACGTTTTCATTACTCATTTATCCTTTGTTACAGGTGGCTGAATAATTCTCTTTTCAGCCGTGGTTTAATTAGACTTAAATAGTTGTCTACCCTATCACATTTAAGCTCTATCTTGTCCAGACAATGATATCATCAGACACCCACTAAGGCTTAAAACATCGATAACATCTGCTGCTCTTCCGCAAAGGCCACTTTCTGACCAGAAAGGCAGCCCCAAAATTAAGAAGAAAAGGTAAGGAAAAGACATTCTCTTCCAAGCTTCCTCCCACCCTCCCCTCCAGGTACGGTGAGTATATAAGTCTTAGGGTTGCCATATTTATACCCATCAGTGCCTGTCTTATGAAGACCATAGAGGTTTGAACACGTCAAAAAAGAGATTAATTTTGGTATCAGTTACCACAGGAATATAAGGAAACCAGTGGAGAACTGGTAAGCAAAGAGGCCTGTCAGTGTGATGCCTGGGACTTGAGCTGGTACAAGCTAACTGGAGTCTGCCCAGTGGAAGTGGCTGCTTAGAAGGAGGAAACCACGAGGTAAACAATAGACTGGAAATGAGCGAAAGACACAATGCAAAGCAGATCTTCTAGATTTATGCCACCCTCTGTGTGTCTTTAGCCTTGGCTGTCCTTCAGCTTTCAGCAAATTCTTTGAATGGCCCCCTTACACCAATAAAGTTTCAGTTTGAATATATATATATATATATATATATATATATATATATATATTCCTAAACTTGGACTAACACGTTTAAATTAAAGAGGAGGAATTGGAGGTCTGTGAGACAGAGCCAGTAGGAGTGAGTGAGCATTCACCAGGAGATGGTGAATTTCCAGAAATAAACTGGTGTTGGGACGTGTAACTTTCCATCTCTACATAGCAATTTGCTTCTAATGTGCGCTTTGGAAGTTCTGGGGCTCGTTTTTACTACTGAAAGAACTTTAATTTGTAAAAAGACAAACTTCTTTTTTAATGAAGAAGACACTAGGGTAGGGAGACTGAGATGAAGCAGGGTGAAATTGTAGCAGACAGATGAATCCTTTCAGTGAGGAATGCTATCTCAAAGTAAAAGTTTCAGAGAGCACTCTGTTTGCCAGCATACATAGATAAATCTGAAAAAAAAATCAATAAATAAAAGATCAAAGACTGTTTGCAGCACACACACATTATTTTCACATCTTTTATGTAGCTTCGTCTCTTCTTAATAGCCCTGAAGTTCTATTAATCAATTATTTTAACACCAGACTAGATATAATGGGTAATTTTTTGTTAAACTGATCTGAAACCATACTCTAAAACACTCTTAAGCAAATATATGAAATCATCATAGCCTACTGGTTAAAAATGCTGGCCCTGGGCTTCCCTGGTGGCGGAGTGGTTGAGGATCTGCCTGCTGATGCAGGGGACGCGGGTTCGTGCCCCGGTCCGGGAAGATCCCACATGACGCGGAGCGGCTGGGCCCGTGAGCCATGGCCGCTGAGCCTGCGCGTCCGGAGCCTGTGCTCCGCAACGGGAGAGGCCACAACAGTGAGAGGCCCGCGTACCGCAAAAATAAATAAATAAAAATGCTGGCCCTGATGTTAATCCTCCATCTGCCCCTCTACCTGACCCATTTCCACTGTTTAATCACTGTTCTTTGGTGCAAGTTATTTAAACCTCTGTGTTATGCTTTCCTCTAGAGCTTATTTCACACATTAATATAAGTAAATGGGTTAGAGAAGTGCCAGGTATATGGTAAGTGCTCAGTAAATATTGGCTGATATCATTTTAATAGCAGTTTAATTTCATATCATTCTTTTCCCTCGTATATGTGACTTCATTGTGGCTCATCAGTAAAACTATATGCATAAATAATTGTCAAATGAAACACTTAAAACGATCTGTTCTCAAATCCGTCTTTCATATAGGGACATGCATTTAAATTTCAGTGTATTGTGTCTTATTCCATGTGAAAGAGGGTATACGGGGCTATTTGAAAAAAATATAGCCCACTGAGACTATATGTAGTTAGATGTCCCTTAGACATCTCAGTGATGTGCTGTCTACTTCTGGAGTAGTTGAAAGGGAGGTCCAGCAAGATGCTGCTTATTCAGGGAGATATATACTAGAATGTAAGTTCCATGAAGTAGGGATTCTTGTCTGTTTTTTTCACTGTCCTACACCAATACCTAGAAAAGTGCCTGGTACATAAAGGGTGATCACTAAATATGTGTTATATAAAGAAAGTGCAATATCCTTAGGACCATGTACTGAAAAGACCATCAGTGATTTCAAGCAAGAGCAATAAATCAGTCTTACAGGCAGATGCTTTGGCTCTTTTTGAAATCTGTTTCTCAAAGGGGCAACTCTCAATATAGCCCATTCTAGGTGGAGCTGCAGTGGGTGGCCATTAATAAGACAATAGTGAAGTAGTGATTTTTCCAAAAGACAGTATTTATAGATTGTATAACACTAAGGAATCTTTAGAAGTGCTTTCATTTTTTAGCACGGTCATCAGGAAAGGCAGAAAGAAATCCTTAAATTCTAAGAAATAGTATAATAAAAGCAGGGTAATATAGATATTTTGAGGTAGGAAAATGTGAGGACCAAATAGAAAAGTCTTTATGCCTGAAAAAGAAAGAACAATAAAAGTGGGAGTGAATATTTTAGTTATGATTTTGTTTATGTTGAATTCTTTTATGTTGAATGACTGTCGTCTTTAAACTTTTCTCCTCATGAAAATGGCTCAATACTATTGAAAAATAAAACTTCAGGAAAATAAGAACTTTAGAAAACTTCTTTGTGCTATTTTTAGGTATTCAAAGAGAAACATAAACAACTTTGGACAGCAAATTTTCATTAATTTTTATGCATTTATAATTACTAATATTTTCTCAGTGTCATCTTTTATTTTGTTCTTTCTTTCATGACCTCATCTTCAAAGCAACAAATACACTTTAACAGAAAAAAAGGAAAGGGTTAAAAACAAAAGTTTCTGAGAAGGGCCCCCCCAGATCGATTAAATATCACAAAAACTCAGAGAAATATATAGTAATAATATATTTGCTATTTATCAAATTAACAAATTTGAGGAAATACCATTTAACGTTGATGAGGGATGGTAATACAGAGGCATTTATAAATCTTCTGTAGGAGTGAAAACTGATATATGTTTTCTGGAAATCAAGATGAGGATATGTATGAAATGTCTGAAAAACAGTGCTTCTTTTCATCTAGAAAATTCGTTTTTATTTATCCATATACTAAGGAAATAATCAGAGTGATGTCAAAGTTTTTGCACAAAGATGATCATGATAACTTTATATGGGTGAATATTTCAATATAACCTAAAAGGTAATGATTAAATAGTATATTCATTAATATTTACTGTCATATTTTCTTCTAGGAAGGATTTAAAACAAATAATGATTAAATTAGATGTAGCTCATGCACATGGTGGATACAGTGTATCTTGAAATGATACTAAAATGTATGTGCATTGATGTTGGAAAATGCTTTTATTGTTAACTGAAAACTTTAAGAATCATTGTTCATTGTATTATTAATTACAAAAAAATGGATAGAAGGAAATAATAGATGAAAATCAGATTTCAGAATGTTAAAAACTATTGCTTTAGGTAAAGAAATGAGGAAAATACCTCTAGAGAACACTCCATGCAGCGTTAGCATGGAGGGACAACAAATGGGCACAAGAAAACTATTTGTGGGATGGAAATATTCATTGTCTTGAATTGTGATTATGTTTTAGGGGTGTGTACACATTAAAAACATTAAATTAACATTTTAAATATGAGATGTTTATTGAAACTCAATTATATTTCAATAAATGTGTTAACATTTTAAAAAAGTAGCCATAATATTCTTGGAGAAGAACAAAGTGAGTGGGTTTGTTCTATGCAGACTTTTTATAATGCTACTCTAAATAAGATAGTGTGATATACACGTAAAGATAGACAAATAAAGCAGTAGAATAAAATAGAGATTACAGAAAAAGACCCAAGCATACGTGGAGTGTTAATTTATAAAAAGAGTGCTACTCCAGAGCTGGGAAAGGAAAATATTTTTCAATAAATCATGCTGGGGCATTTTATATCCATAAAATAAAAATGAAATATAGCTCCTACTTCATGTCATACACAAAACTATCTTTTATGTAAAACATAAATCAAAATACAAAAAGCAAAACAATAAAAACTCTGGCACACAGTGAAAGAAAATATCTTAATGGTCTCAGATGAGTAAAATATATCTCAAACAAAGCAAGAACTCTAATCAGGAGATTAAGGTGAATAAATTTGAGTACATTAAGATTGTTCATCAAAAGATTCCATCAAGATAGCGGAAAGGCAAGCTGTAGTCTTGGTGAAGAAATTTTCAACTCATAAAACATGGCTATATCCAAAATCAGTAAGAAAAAAACAGACAAGTAAGCAGAAAATGAGACAATGACTTGAAGAGGCCTAGGAATATTGAAAATAGCCATAAATCTATGAAAAAGTGGTCAAGCTCATTGGTAATCAGGAAAACGGAAAATAAGACCAAAATAACATTCTACAGCGTAACCTCTTGGATGACTAAAATTTCAGGCTGACACATAATGGGAACTCTCATGTACTGCTGGTGAGGGTGTAAATTGGTACTATTACTTTGGTAAACTATTTGGCATTATTCGCTGAAGTTGATCACGTACAAACTCTATAACCTAGCAATTATATATATATATATATATATATATATATATATATGTATTAGCAATTATATATATATAATATAGAAAAACATATCTTAGTGTAAATATCTATGTGCTCTAGTAGTTATGTGCTCAGATCAGCAAGTACTAGCCCAGAGAGCCAGCTGTTAAATTTTCAGAAACCTTGTGATTTGACTTTTAGACCAGTGGTAGCTTGAAACTGGTCATTGTCATAGTATTTATATTAGAATTTTGTTCAATGTCATATAGTGTGGCTCTTCCCCCGCCACCCCAAGAACCAGTATATAATATGTGTACAAAGATACATGTAAAGCAATGCTTATAGTAGTGTTATTTGCAATAACCTCAAACTGGTAACAACCCTAATGTCTGTCTAAGGCAGAAATGATACATAAGTTGTGGTATGTCTATACACTAGAATAGTTATGCAATAAAAATAAATGAACTACAGCTATGTACGTAATAATGATTATAATTTTAAAAAGCGCTAATAATATGAGGTACTTAATGTATACCAGACCATCTCTCTCTTTTTAAAATATATGTGTGTTTCTATCCTTAGAAAAAATAATGTGAATACATATAAAATGCTATCTTTGTGTGATAGCATTATAGGTTATTAATTCCTTTATACTTTATTTTATACTGATAAAATATTGCTTTATAATCAAGAAAAAACAATAGAATTAACTTTATTTTCAAAATAAAATATAGGATGGTAGTCATGATAGTGGGGATATAATATTTTTAATTGTTCTGGTGATATTGATATAGAGGTGTCTTACAAGATATGTGACTATGTAGATATTATTTAAATGTACTGATCTTTGTTTCTTTCAACTTTAAAATTGGAATAAGGATATTGCATACTTCATAGGGTATTTGTGAAGATAAAAATAAGATATATGTGCCTTGCATAGTTACCAGCACAGAGTAGGAGTACAATATGTTTTATCTAGTGTATTAATGTCTGCTTACTTCCAGCTCTATTAAGCAGTCCTTAATCTATTAGAAGATCCTTTAAAATCATTTATTTGGATTGTGATAAAGATGGAACACCTTTATAATTAATAATATACCATTGTTATTTAGCTTATGGACACAAGTGATGAAGCTTCAGTAGTAGGATTTGGGAGTTACCAAAGGAGGAAGGTTTAATTGATCAGTACCTGAGGATTTAGTTAACCGGTACCTGAGTTTATTCAGAGAATATTTACCATTTTATGTGTGTGCTCGATTTATATACCTGCTTTTAAGTCCTTGAAATGTGAAGACATCATATTCACTGACACTTATATACAACTCCTGGAGGACTGGCACATTTCTTTATCAGCTCTGCCACAGTTGCTAGCTCTCTCCTTTTTCTCTACTCTCTATAGCTTCTATTTTGACCAGACACACCTTGTTTAGTCAGTTTAGTCAAAGAGATAGTTACCCATCATTGTGTGTGCAATTTAAGTTTTGTAAATGTAAGCTCTGACTCATTAAATGTCACAGACTTGCTTTAACTGAGAGTGCATTTCACTTTGATTCAATCAACGAGTTGCTAATTAAACCTCCTTGATCTTTGTCATAGAAACATCCCATCAGCATGCATAAATGTTTTAATTATTTTGAAGGCATTAATTTTTTTAATATTATATACAGCACTCTGCTAAACACATTAGCGTTTTTTGTAAGGCTGGCTTAGAGGTGCTGAACTTCTTTAGCTTTTGCTTGTCTGTATAACTCTATCTCTCCTTCAAATCTGAATGATAGCCTTGCCAGGTAGAGTATTCTCAGTTGGAGGGTTTTTTATCTATAGGTAGGTATCTAGTTCCTTTCTCTTGCTGCTTTTAAGATTCTCTCTTTATCTTTATTTTCTGTCATTTTAATTATTTTGATGTGGACCTCTTCAGGTTCATCTTATTTGGAACTCTCTGTGCTTCTGGGAGCTGGATGTCTGTTTACTTTCCCAGATTAGGGAAGTTTTCAGCTATTATTTCTTCAAATAAGTTCTCTGTCCCTTTCTTTCTTCTTTTCCTTCTGGGACACCTATAATGCAGGTGTTAATATGCTTGATGTTGTCCCAAAAGTCTCAAGTTACCCTAATTTTTTTTTTTTTGTATTCTTTTTTTTTTTCTGTTCAGCTTGGGTGATTTCCACTACTCCTTTTTCCAGTTCACTGATCCACTCCTCTGTGACATACTGTTGATTCTTTCTAGTATATTTTTTATTTCAATTATTGTATTCTTCAGCTCTGTTTGATTCTTCTTTATATTTTCTAACTCTGTTATTTTCATTGTGGTTATCTATTTGTCTTCTGACTTTTGTAGAGCATCTTAATGATCATTACCTTGAACTCTTCATCAGGTAGATTGCTTATCTCCACTTCTTTAGTTCTGGGGTTTTGTCCTGTTCCTTCATTTGGAAAATATTCCTCCGTCTCCTCATTTTGACTGATTCTTTATGTTTACTTCTATATGTCAGGTAGGTCGGTTATATTTCCCAATCTTGTAGAAATGACCTCATATAGGAGATGTCCTTTGGGGCCCAGCAGCGCACTCCCCTCTGTTCACCAGAGCTATATCCTCTAGGGTGATCCCTCTGTGGGCTGTGTGGGCCCTTCTGTTGCAGTGGGGTTGACTACTGTCGGCACACTGTAGGCAGGTCTGGCCCCTGGCCTAGTTGGCTGCCAGGCCCTGCCTCATGTGGTGGCTGCTGGCCTGCTGGTGGGTGGGTCCTGGCATGGCTGACTATTGGTCCCAGGGATCCCAGGTCTGATCCTGGGTGGAGCCAGGATCAGGGGTGGCTGGCTGTGCAGCCTCAGGGGCCTGAGGCTGGTGCCAGCCTGCTGGTGGGCAAGTAAGCCCCTGGCACTAATGGGCTAGAGGGAGGATTCCAAAATGGCACTTGCTAGCACCACTGTCCTTGTGGTAGAATGAGCTCCCCCAAATGGCTGTCACCAGCATTGTTGTCCCCAGGTTGCCTCCTGCCTCTCTGGGAGACTCTCTAAGATCAGCAAGTTGGCCTGACCCAGCTCCCTTCAAATTACTGCCTCTGTGCTGGGTCTCAGAGCTTGTGAGAGTTTGCACCTGTCTTTTAAGAGAAGAATCTCTGTTTCCTATAGCCCTCTGGCTTTCCCATATGCAAGCCTGCTGACCTTCAAAGCCAGATGTTCTGGGGACTTTTCTTCCCAGTGTAGGACCCCAAGGCTGGGGAGCATGATGTGGGGCTTGAACTCCTTGCTCCTTGGGGAGACCCTCGCAATTGTGATTATCCTCCCATTTGTGGGTCACCTACCTAGGGGTATGAATCTTGACTGTATTGTGTGTCTGCTCCTCGTTCGTGTTTTGTTGTGTTTCTTTCTTTATATCTTTAGTTTTGGAAAATCTCTCTAGTCTTCAGGTCATTCGCATAACTAGCTGCTCTGTAAATAGTTGTAATTTTGGTGTGCCCATGGGAGGAGGTGAGCTCAGGGTCTTCCTATGCTGCCATCTTGGCCACACTTACATTGTTTTTAATGCAAGGAATTAGTACAGTTTAATGGCTTTAAGGCTTCCCTCAGATTCTGGACTATCTGTTCAAATACCAACTTTACATCTTATAAGCAGAGTGACTTTGGTAAAGTTACTTCACATCTTTGTGCCTCAGTTTTGACATTCCATATATTAACATTGTCTCCCTCCAACTCAAGAATAATCATATGCAACCTCTGTATTTTTCTTTCTTTTCATTTTAGTTTTGCTATATATTATGTACCTTTACTGTTGAATTTGTATGCTTTTAAAATTTATATAAATAGTATAATACTCTATGTAATCATCTATATCTTTCTTTTTACATCCAATGATATGTTTCTAACATTCAATAATTTGATGTTTGTAGCAGACCATTCATTTTCACTATTATATAGTATTCCCTTGTCTGACTATACCAAAACACATCTGTCTATACTTATATGTATGGTCATTTTGAGTTTTTATAATTTGAGATCCAGCAATGCCATAAATATTTTTTACGAGTCTCTTGAGACACATGCTCAAGAGTTTTCTAAGGTACTTATCTAGAAATCGCTTCCGAGTCCTGAATTTGCACGTACATAACTCCACTAGATAATACTAAATTGTTTTCCAAGGTACTGCATTACTTTACTCTCCCACCAGCTAACATGTGGCATTATCATAACTTGCTATTTTTTTTTAAAAACTGGTGGGTATAAAATGTCATTTTATTGTGATTAAAATTTGCATTTCTTGGATTACAAATAAGGCAGAACATTTTTTTTTTTCATTTTTGCATTGCCCTTCCAAATTTCCTTTTCTGTGAAATATCCATTATGTGAAATCAGGGTTACATTTCTATTCAAAGTCTTCGCTCTTCTTTTAGATTAGATTAATATGTTCTAATTTTAAAAGATCCCACATTGAAAATTTCTGAATAACAAAGCAAAAAATTACACAAAATTTGAGTATATTGTGGTATTTTCATTATTGAAGGACTTTTGCCATTGCATATTAATAATTTTAAGCAGAACATCTAAACTTTTAATTATACTGTTGAGGTAGGAATACCTTATAGTAAGTTCATTATTTGTGGATGAACTTCTTGAGGAATCAACTATGAATCTCTACAGAGACTGAAATACAGCAACAGCTCATTGTAAATATTTTAAATTAATCAACTGACTGTTAATGTAAAGTATGAAGAGCTGTGAAAGAATAAACATAAATGAAGTTAAAATTAAACATTCTTCAGTTATATCCATCAGTGGGACAGTGTTTATCAATTTATATAAACATCATGTTTAGAGGAAAGAGCTAATATTATATAATATATGATACCCTGATGAAATATGCCTGTCTAGATATTTGGATGTGTCATTTAACAGTGCATAAAACACATTAGCTTTTCTGTGGTTTCCCATATGCCCATTGTAGAATATTTTCTATGTTGTAATAGGTAAGAACTTGACTTTAAAAAGCAGTTTTTTGTGTGTGTGTGTTGTCAGGGTACTTTCCTGGGCAGTGAGTTAATGAAGTGGGCTTAGAATGACTAGGGAAGATAAAGGGAAAGATACTTTTACTCACGTGCACAGTAAAATCACTCTGTTGAGAGATAGAATAATGTTAGAATATCAAGATTCATAAGAATAATGTTAGAATACCAAGATTCATATCTGCAGGACATCTGATTCACATATCCTCAGTTTTTCTTCTATGTGGCATGAATCAATGCAAAATAGTATTCAGTTATATTAAAGCTCATCTTTAAAACTTTCATATTTAAGCTCATTTTTAAAACTTTTATATTTAAGCAGTCTATTATTGCTTCTTCATCATTTGATGTGCCATGACTCAGAAGAGATCCAAGCAATATCCCGTCGTACAAAGATTATAGTCATAAATTACAATTTTTCATACATTTGTTGAAACAATTTCTCCCCAGTACATTTTACTTCTAGCTTGACAATGACAGTTGCATTTGGGGAGTTAGCGGAAAACAAGGGTTGAATTACCACTTATACCACTAAAAATCTTTAAGGCATTTGATGAATCATTTTTTATATCCTTGTTTTAGTTTCGACAAATGTACTATGGAAATAATATTAGTCATCTCATAATTTCCTTTCTGAGATCTTTGGAGGATACACATATTTTAAAAATATATTTCTTTTTTTTTTTACATCTTTATTGGAGTATAATTGCTTTAAAATGTTGTGTTAGTTTCTGCTGTATAACAAAGTGAATCAGCTATATGTATACATATATCACATCCCCTTCCTGTTGCGTCTCCCTCCCACCCTCCCTATCCCACCCCTCTAGGTGGTCACAAAGCACCGAGCTGATCTCCCTGAGCTATGCGGCTGCTTCCCACTATCTATTTTACATTTGGTAGTGTATACATGTCAATGCCACTCTCTCACTTCGTCCCAGCTTACCCTTCCCCCTCCCCGTGTCCTCAAGTCCATCATCTACGTCTGCGTCTTTATTCCTGTCCTGCCCCAAGGTTCTTCAGAACCTTTTTTTTTTTTTTTTTTGGATTCTATATATATGTGTTAGCATACGGTATTTGTTTTTCTCCTTCTGACTTACTTCACTCTGTATGACAGACTCTAGGTTCATCCACCTCACTACAAATAACTCAGTTTCATTTCTTTTTATTGCTGAGTAATATTCCACTGTATATGTGTGCCACATCTTCTTTATCCATTCATGTGTAGATGGACACTTAGGTTGCTTCCATGTCCGGGCTGTTGTAAATAGAGCTGCAATGAACATTGTGGTACATGACTCTTTTTGAATTATGGTTTTCTCAGGGTATATGCCCAGTAGTGGGATTGCTGGGTCATATGGTAATTCTATCTTTAGTTTTTTAAGGAACCTCCATACTGTTCTCCATAGTGGCTGTATCAATTTACATTCCCACCAACAGTGCAAGAGGGTTCCCTTTTCTCCACACCCTCTCCAGCATTCATTGTTTGTAGATTTTTTGATGATGGCCATTCTGACTGGTGTGAGGTGATACCTCATTTTGGTTTTGATTTGCATTTCTCTGATGATGAGTGATGTTGAGCATCCTTTCATGTGTTTGTTGGCAATCTGTATATCTTCTCTGGAGAAATGTCAGTTTAGGTCTTCTGCCCATTTTTGGATTGGGTTGTTTGTTATTTTGATATTGAGCTGCATGAGCTGCTTATAGATTTTGGAGATTAATCCTTTGTCAGTTGCTTCGATTGCAAATATTTTCTCCCATTCTGAGGGTTGTCTTTTCATCTTGTTTATGGTTTTCCTTGCTGTGTAAAAGTTGTTAAGTTTCATTAGGTCCTATTCATTTATTTTTGTTTTTATTTCCATTACTCTAGGAGGTGGGTCAAAAAGGATCTTGCTGTGATTTATGTCATAGAGTGTTCTGACTATGTTTTCCTCTAAGAGTTTTATGGTGTCTGGTCTTACATTTAGGTCTTTAATCCATTTTGAGTTTGTTTTTGTATATGGTGTTAGGAAGTCTTCTAATTTCATTCTTTTACATGTGGCTGTAGGAAGTTATCTAATTTCGTTCTTTTACAGTTTTCCCTGCACCATTTATAGAAGAGGCTGTCTTTTCTCCATTGTATATTCTTGTCTCCTTTGTCAAAGATAAGGTGACCATATGTGTGTGGGTTTATCTCTGGGCTTTCCATCCTGTTCCATTGACCTATATTTCTGTTTTTGTGTCAATACCATACAGTCTTGATTACTGTAGGTTTGTAGTATAGTCTGAAGTCAGGGAGCCTGATTCCTCCAGCTCCGTTTTTCTTTCTCAAGATTGCTTTAGCTGTTCGGGGTCTTTTGAGTTTCCATACAAATTGTGAAATTTTTTGTTCTAGTTCTGTGAAAAATGCCAGTGGTAGTTTGATAGGAATTGCATTGAATCTGTAGATTGCTTTGGGTAGTAGAGTCATTTTCACAATGTTGATTCTTCCAATCCAAGAATGTGGTATAGCTTTCCATCTATTTGTATCATCTTTCATTAGTGTCTTATAATTTTCTGCATACAGGTCTTTTGTCTCCTTAGGTAGGTTTATTCCTAGATATTTTATTCTTTTTGTTGCAGTGGTAAATGGGAGTGTTTTCTCAATTTCACTTTCAGATTTTTCATCATTAGTGTATAGGGATGCAGGAGATTTCTGTGCATTAATTTTGTAACCTGCTACTTTACCAAGTTCATTGATTAGCTCTAGTAGTTTTCTGGTAGCATCTTTAGGATTCTCTATGTATATTATCCTGTCATCTGCAAACAGTGACAGTTTTACCTCTTCCTTTCTAATTTGGATTCCTTTTATTTCTTTTTCTTCCTTTTTTAAGCATCTAGAAGTAAGGTATGTGATGTGCAATTTAAGTTCACATAGTAAGTCATAGTAAAAGCTACAACAAACTGCAGGTGGCTTTTCAATTTGCTTTCACTTCTCAGAAAATTTTAAATTGGTGACAAAGAATTTCTTGGCAACTTATAAAAGGAAAACTAATCTTAATGTTTTGCTTCTTGAAGGTAATAGTCAATAATAAAATCCAGTTGACAACCAAGCTTTTCTATCATGATCTAACTGCCAGAAAAGAGCTTAAGTGAGGTATTGTTCTGGTTCTTTTAGACAAGGTGAATTTACTTATAGGTCTGTGGAAACCTTTTTGAATATAGCCTGCTGCTGGAAGCTCAAACTTAGTGCTGACTGTAATTGCATCTTGGAGGAGGTAACTGAGAGCATGTTGACCCGTTCTGCGAAAAATGAAGCTTTTAGTTTTCCTGAGAACACATTTTAAAATACTGGTGTTTACTTGAAGATTATCTGACCTGCCAAAGAATTCCTTTTTTTAAAATAAGAAAATATATTTACAATTGGGAGGTGTTGAATTTTCTTTTAAAAAATTTCCAATAACTTGGAAGATAGAAAAACTAGAAGGAAAATGGTTTAACGTAGTTACAAAACAGTTTGGTTAATCCTGAGATGTCAGTTTTCCTTTAGCATCATTTATGACAATTTCTTTTGCAAACAAAAATTGCAAAGCCATCAGAATATTCAGATCTATGCAAATACAAAATGATGGCAACTTTTTATTTTTGGCATATTATGTCCAGTATTCTTTCGTGTACGATGGTAAAAACCATAATCATTTTTTTTCTGGTGACTGATATGTTTTTTGTTTTTGTATCAGGAGAGCTACCAATGTGTTATGTTAACTGTGTCCTGGTTATAGTTTGCATTGTATACCCATGTAGGAAAAAAATAGCAGAATCTTTTAGATTATACAACAATTTGTTTATTGTATTTAATTTTTATTAACAAGGTCGATTATTCCCTAGGAACTGGTAAGAAAATGAGTCATCTGTCATCATCACTTTCATTGAAATGAGTGTATTTTTCGTTTTGAATCCATTTATTCAATACAGCTATGAATCATTCCTGGTAATTTTTTGGTAGATAAGAAGTCATAGAGATAAGTTATGCTTGGAGGCATAATTTTTCTATAAAACCATGTTTAGACCTGGAAGCTAATCCTTAGAGAGACATGTACAGACTATATTTCTGTACTTTAGATTCATATCAGATCATGTTATTTATTTTATTTTACTATATTGGCTCTTTCCACTATCTCAAAATTATATATGACTTATGTCTAAAATCACTACCAGAAGTAAGTAAAAAACTTATTATTATTAGTGCATTATTAAAATCTAAAGACTATTTCTTATTTTATATCCTAACTTTAGACTGTTCCTATTTTGTCATTAAAGATTTCTTCAACATATGCCCATTTTTCTCCTTTTCCAAAAGCCCTAATATTAGAATAATTTTGTAGCCCCAGTTCCTCTCCATGTTTCTTACATGTTCTTTCAGGTTTTTATCTCTCTGTCTTTTTGTGCAAGGTTCTAAGTGACTTCCTCAGAACTTCCTTCTAATTCTCTCTTCAGTTGAGCTCAGTCTATTATTGAACTTACAAGTGTTTTATTTCAGTTTTTATATTTTGTATCCACAGTTTCTAACTGGATCTTATACATTGCTAATTGGTCTTATTCCACCTTTTCTTGTGTTTGTACCATAACTTCATTTGTTTTTGGGTGAATGTCACTCCTTCACTTAACTCTTATAGCATCTAAAAGAGACTAATTTAAAAGTCTTTCTTCCCCCCAGATTGCTCCATAAATGTGCTTTAAATCTGGATTGACTAAATGTGACATTTTTGTGTTTATTTTATTTGTATACCCCTTTCAGTTAGTGAATTGTGCAAAATAGTTCATGCAGATAATTGATTGCATTAAAATGAAATATACAGTTTAAAGAACATTTTTAAAGTAAATGCCCATGAAAACAATCAAGAAATGGAAATAGAACTTTAATCTCTCTTCCATTAACTCAGAGTGGAAAAGAAATTTCTGCAAAGCATGTGTAACTATAGAAATACTCATATGAATTTGGGATTTTTCTGGAAGCTTGATACAGAATAAACTTTTGAAAATATTTCACATACACTTCAGAAAAATGTTACAGAGTTCTAGGTATGTTTTTAAAGTAAATCTTAATAATCTTTTTAAGTGTCACCATCTCTTTCTTTTCTCTCTCATGCTCTCTCCCTCCTGCTGGTTTGTAATCATAGTTTGAAAACAAGTGTATAGTAAGAAGGATATAAGTTATAAAGAACTTGTTGAACATCCTTCACAGATAATACAAGGAAATCATCTGGAATGATCTCTGTTTTTTGCCTCTGACAGTAGCTTCAGGACTGCAATCAATTGAATTTGCTCAGGTCCCAGAAGTCCATGACCAGCTGAGGGGGCTGTCGACTATATATATATACGGACCTGAGCTGGGAGCAGGGCAGGTGTGCTGTATTTAGCTCAGCCACAAACATGTAAAATGCCTTACTTTGCATATTTGCACTATCATATCCTTTATCTTACTGATGATTAATATGAAAACTGCTCCAAGACCTTGGATTACTTTCTAAAAGAATTAACTCTACTTGGCTCCCTTCTCATTATTTTAGAAATCAGTTTGTTTATGTTTTTCTAGAGCTTCAGTTTGAAGACTGTGGCCTGAATGCAATTCCACTGATGAGAGTACAAAGAGAGGAACTGGATATCTTGGCGAGGGCTCTGGGCAGTTGTGGTTAGTGGGCTTGGTCTTTGCTTTTCCTTCTGAAATTCTTTTTTAAAACTTGCACTAGTGTTCCGTAGACCTATTTGTTGTGTTTGTATGGGTATCCCCAAGACTTCTGTATTTCTTTCCAATTCAGTGTGGAATGCTTGGAATTTTGTCCAGACAGATAATCAGCTTCAGATGTTGAATGTTCCTGTTCTACCTGCCCCTCACCCAGCAGCTCTTCCCAGTTAGGTGAGGGAAATGATAGGTAAATACATGGATTTTGGCTATGACACTGTTCTGCGGTAGAGAACAATTTCCCTTGGCCTTGGCCGTGCTAATAGTTTTCCACCCACCTCACAGTCCTTCAGAGGATGTGCTTTTATTCATCAGATACTTCCCTCCCCCTGCCTTTCTTTTTGCTAGATTTTTTTTCTTTTTTGTCACTGGGGATAATTATTTCTGGGCAATTAGGATTCATAGGTTTCCTCCCTCTACCTTGCTTCTCACTCTGGAAAAAGCCAGTGGCAAACCATGGCAATTTTCTGGCTCTAAGTTGTTAAGTTGACCCAGGACTGCTTCTTCACTAAAGGAATTTGCATATTTTCTCTGAGCTTTCTACATACCCTGCCATTTAGCTGGTCTCCAAATTGGGGAATTGTGAATGAGCTTTTTAAATATATGTATACTTATCTTCACCTCCACCATGCATTCTTTTGGAGAAGAGGTATGGGGAAAGAGTAGTAAACTCTGGACTCTCTGTCCTTATTTCCCCCTGATAGCCATTTTTCAAAGATTATAGTATGGAAATACTTTTTCTTTTGTTAACTGCTAGTTCATAGTAACTGTAATTTTACATTAAAAAAATTTTGAGGGAGAGTCTGTGATTTAGTTCTACTTGATTACATGAATTATCAGTGTGCTGAGTGAACTTTTAAAAAATCTACTTTTGTGGAGTTCAGTATAAATGTCTGACAGTACCCACTCATCCAAATTTCGGAAAGGATGTGGTAATCAGACATCTGAGAATGACCTCAATAGCCCTTGCCCTTGTATAATTCCCTCATCTAAAATATGATACGATATGGCTATGTATGTTACATGGCCAGAGAAATTTTGCAGATGTAATTAAAGTTACTAATAAGTTGATCCCATTTCCTTAAGATAGGGGGGTTAGGAGGACCTTCAAGATGGCAGAGGAGTAAGCCATGGAGATCACCTTCCTCCCCAGAAATACATCAGAAATACATCTACATGTGGAACAACTCCTACAGAACACCCACTGAATGCTGGCAGAAGACCTCAGACTTCCCAAAAGGCAAGAAACTCCCCACGTAGCTGTGTAGCGCAAAAGAAAAAAGGAAAAAACAGAGACAAAGAGTAGGGACGGGACCTGCACTAGTGGGAGGGAGCTGTGAAGGAGGAAAGGTTTCCACACACTAGGAAGCCCCTTCGCGGGCGGAGGCTGCGGGTGGCGGAGGGGGGAAAGGCTTCGGAGCCATGGAGGAGAGCACAGCAACAGGGGTGCGGAGGGCAAAGCGGAGAGATTCCCGCACAGATGATTGGTGCCGACCAGCACTCACCAGCCGGAGAGGCTTGTCTGCTCACCCGCCGGGGCGGGCGGGGGTGGGAGCTGAGGCTCGGGCTTCAGTCAGAGCGCAGGGAGAGGACTGGGGTTGGCGGCGTGAACACATCCTGAAGGGGGCTAGTGCACCACGGCTAGCCGGGAGGGAGCCCGGGAAAAAGTCTGGACGTGCTGAAGAGGCAAGAGACCATTGTTTCAGGGTGCACGAGGAGAGGGTATCCAGATCACCACCTAAACGAGCTCCAGAGACGGGCACGAGCTGCAGCTATCAGCGCGGACCCCAGAGACGGGCATGAGACGCTAAGGCTGCTACTGCAGCCACCAAGAAGCCAGTGTGTGAGCACAGGTCACTCTCCACACCTCCCCTCCTGGGAGCCTGTGCAGCCCGCCACTGCCAGGGTCCCGTGATCCAAGGACAACTCCCCCGGGAGAATGCACGGTGTGCCTCAGGCTGCTGCAACGTCGTGCTGGCCTCTGCCGCCGCAGGCCCGCCCCACACTCCGTGCCCCTCCCTCCTCTCCCTCCCTCCTCCCCCTCCCCGCCCACCTGAGTGAGCCAGAGCCCCCGAATCAGCTGCTCCTTTAACCCCGTCCTGTCTGAGTGAAGAGCAGACGCCCTCAGGTGAGCTACACCCAGAGGCGGGGCCAAATCCAAAGCTGAACCCCGGGAGCTGTGCGAACAAAGAAGAGAAAGGGAAATCTCTCCCAGAAGCCTCAGAAGCAGTGGATTAAATCCCCATAATCAAGGACATGGAAGCAACCTAAGTGTCTATCAACACATGAATGGATGAAGAAGATGTGGCACATATATACAATGGAATATTACTCAGCCATAAATAGAAACGAAATTGAGTTATTTGTAGTGAGGTGGATGGACCTAGAGACTGTCATACAGAGTAAAGTAAGTCGGAAAGAGAAAAACAAATACCGTATGCTAACACATATATATGGAAACTAAAATTAAAAAAAAAAGGTTCTGAAGAACCTAGAGGCAGGACAGGAATAAAGATGTAGACGTAGATGATGGACTTGAGGACATGGGGAGGGGGAAGGGTAAGCTGGGATGGAGTGAGAGAGTGGCATGGACATATATACATTTTACCAAATGTAAAATAGCTAGCTAGTGGGAAGCAGCTGCATAGCACAGGGAGATCAGCTCTGTGCTTTGTGACCACCTAGAGGGGTGGGACAGGGAGGGTGGGAGGGAGACACAAGAGGGAGGAGATATGGGGATATATTTATACGTATAGCTGATTCACACTGTTATACAGCAGAAA
Source organism: Phocoena sinus (assembly GCF_008692025.1). Classification (NCBI taxonomy): domain Eukaryota; kingdom Metazoa; phylum Chordata; class Mammalia; order Artiodactyla; family Phocoenidae; genus Phocoena; species Phocoena sinus. The sequence goes on from NC_045775.1 coordinate 33,035,955, forward strand.
CTAACATAACAATGTAAAGCAATTATACTCCAAAAAAGGTGTTTAAAAAAAAAAGATAGGGAGGTTATCTGGGTGGGCCAGGCCCAATAAGGTGAGCCCCTTTACAAACAGAAAGTCTTCTATGGCTGGCGACAGAAGAGGAAGTCAGGGAGATGTAAGTAATGTAGAGGACTTGATGGGCCATTACTGACTGGAAGATGGAGGGGTCCAAGTGAGAAGGGATGCAGCTGGAATCCAGGAGCCAGAAATGGTCCCCAGCTGACAGCCAGCAGGATGAAGGGACTTCAGATCTACAGGTACAGGAACTGGATTTTTCCAAGAATCTGAATGAGCCTGGAAATGGATGCTTCCCCAGAGCTCCCACATAAGAGCCCAGTGTGGCCAAAACTTTGATTTCAGCCTTGTGAGACTCTAAGCATGGAACCCAGTTGAGCCCACCCAGACTTCTGACCTACAGGATTGTGAGTGAATAAATGGGTTTTCTTTTAAGCCACTAAGTTTGTGGCAATTTCTTCTGCAACTGTGGAATATGAATTCAAGGCACATTCCAAACAGTCTGCAGGGAAATGTGGAAGGCATATACCTATCCTTGTAGAAATATTTTACTGTTCAAAAGATGCTGTGTATCAGATTTAAGAACCCATTCCCTTTTCCATGTGATCACATTTGCTTCTACTCTTTCTTAACTTCCAACCCTCTTTTTGATTCTATTAAGAACTCCTCTCCTACTTGGCTCTGTCTCCTGGCCTGATCCACCAATCTCAATTTCCATCAACCCTCTGGTGAGATTTGTAGCTCACTAGGATCTGGTCTCATCATCTCTCCTCCCTTTTTTGGCCCTACCCATCCATCTGTCTCACTTTTGTTGTTGTTGTTTTGTTTTGTTTTTGTTTTTTTCTATGCCATAGCTCCGTTGAATAAAAGGGAGTGCTAAGTTAATTTTGTTCCTTTTCCATAAGTTTCATTCCATTTAGAAATAATTAATCTTGTACTCTGACAGTATATACAGAACAACTGTGGATATTTAAAGAAAGTTGCCATGAAGCCTGGCATGCATTACTTTTACAAACAAGGAAGAACTTTTTAGTTTAAAATAAATATCTCAGTGATAGATATGTATAGTTAAGTTTATTCAATAAGAAAATATTCCAAATACTTCAAAAATTTCAAATAGGGAACTTCCCTGGTGGCACAGTGGTTGAGAGTCTGCCTGCCGATGCAGGGGACACGGGTTTGTGCCCCGGTCTGGGAAGATCCCACATGCCGCGGAGCGGTTGGGCCCATGAGCCATGGCCGCTGAGCCTGCGCGTCCGGAGCCTGTGCTCCACAACGGGAGAGAGGCCACAACAGTGAGAGGCCCGCGTACTGCAAAAAAAAAAAAAAAAAAAAAAAAAAAAAAAATTTCAAATAGGTATTTAGGTTGCTCCATGAAACACACATCCTTATCATTGTTTATGTCTGTGCTATTTATTTCTGTAGTTTTTAAAAAATTGATGTAGATATCATACTCTGAAAATGTTTCTGAGTAGGAAAGAAATTGTAATTAAAATAAAGCAAAGGAAACACTAATTTACCACATACTTGATACCTTTCTTTCTCTTTCCTCCAGTACAACCCAAAGTACTTTAAATAGGGTGTACAAAGGTTTAAAGATCACAAATAGACATATGGGAAAGGAAGAAAGAAGTTACAAAGAGAAAATATTTTTATTTAATACCAAAAATTTGTCTTACCAAGTTTGGAGGATTTATTCTTAAAGGAAAAAAAAAAAAATCAGGCATATGGGAAAAAGTGAGGTTTCCGGTAGTCAACTAATTTTTGAAATCAATTTGTGTAAACAAAGGCTATTTCATGAATCTTTGATTCTTTAAAATTGATTCTATCTGATTCACACTCAGATAGATGTGGAAACATGGCTCATTTAAAGGAGCATAATTATATGTTACAAAAATGATACTCATTTATTCTCTGTTTTCCATGATTATACTACTATTGAAGCCACAGGATATTACAGATTATGTGAGGCCCTATGGGGAATATTTTATAGGAATGCATACTAACAGTCTTGTTTCTCCCCACTATGTCCTGTACTGTCCCAATACCAATCTGTGATAAAACTTCAGAAAGACAGACTGTGTTGACAGAATAGTACTTGGGAAGGAAATTTAGACATATGAAGTACAATTTGTTTGGAACAAAGACATTTTGCAAAATAATTTTAGTTTGTATCAAAAATTAGAGAAATTGGCACACTTCTCTGAAAGACTTCTGTCTTAGAATCATTGATTATGGAAGTTGGGTACCTTAAAAATCATTAAGATATCACCTCCTGTATGCAGTGCAATCTAAATTACACACAGCAGGCTTCCCACAAAGTAAATCCTTAAATCCAAAGTAATGTATCTTACCAACATTACTTCTTAGTACCCTTTAAAAGTCTTTTTCAAAATCTTTTAAAGTCTAGGCACTCTTTCCTTTGCCAGGGTACATTGGAGAGGAAAATACAGTGTGGTTACACCTGGATCAAAATGGAACAGAAGCCATTTAGGAATCTACAAAAAATAAATTATGTATTGATGTTAATTTAGCACACATTTATTTAGCACTCCATCAGGCATCCAGATTACATGGGTAGTTCTGTCATCAGGAATTCACGAATATAGTATAACTGAAAAGTATATGTTTTATTTTCCTCTTAGATTAAAACGTCATGAGAACAAAGGTCAGTTGATCCAGACTTGTCCAGATACAAAGCTCAGCAGGAGTGTTCAGTGTATATGTGTGTGTGTGTGTTTTATTCTGTGCTACATTTTTAATTTTTTGCTTATAACTTGTTATTCACCATCAATTTTAACATTCTAAAGGGCAGAGGGCATATTTCTGTAATTCTCTTAGTAAAGTGTCATGATGAAATGAAAGACCATTAAGTGATTTTCTTATTTGCTTTTATTTATGTTATTGTTTTTAGTAGTTTTACACATTTTAGAAGCAGAAAAACTATCAACTAATGAAGTTTCGCTATTTTTTATCTTTGGATAACAGTCAAGCTTTTACATAGACAATAGTCTATCTAATTAAATTTACTGAGGATCTCACATTTCCAGAACAAATGTGTAGTGACATTTCTATCATCTTACTTGCATCTCTTCCATGGTTACCTCTGATGGCTATAGACATAGGAATAGTTTCCTCAGCTAAGGTCTGATTTATTTCTCCTAATATACTTCTCTTTTAACTAAAAGTGCATAAAGGTAAATAGAATGTGTTTGCTGTTCTTGAAAACTGCATAGACCAGTGGGGAAAGACAAACGAGTTAATGTAATAGTAAGCAAAATGAGCATTTATCATGTGGGCCTTTAATCTTAATGCACTGTGACTAAAATTTAAGCCACATAGGTATTGGAAAAAAGAGCTAATTTTCTACATGATCATATAATATTCCACTTATTTAAAAATTCCATATTGTTATTCTTTCATCAAGGTCCCTTTCCTTGATAAAATTGGGATGATTTATCTTTATTTCTTTTAGAACTGGCATTCACTTTTAATGTGCATCAAAATTTTTAGTGAAAATATTATATTTCTCAGAAAGATCGAAGCATTTAACGATAAATTCCTAACATAAGCTCATTTATTTTAAGTGTGGAGGCATTCTTCAAATTAATAATTAAGTCAAAATATTATAGCAGAACAAAGTTCATATAAGATAGTGGATCTCATTTGGATGGTGTTTTAATGTCCATCATATTACTTTGATATTTAAGCAGACTTCTTGGTGAAATTTAATGCAATTTATTGGTGATTAGGTTGATGTCGAGGAAATAAATGCTTATTTTCTCTTTCATTCTCTCTTTCCCCGTGTTTCTCTCTCTTACCTTCTAGCGACCAGTTTTTTAATTCCAGGAAAATCTTTTAGCTTTCCGTGACTCCTTCATATATCTCAGGCACCCTGTTTTTCTTTTAACATAATTATATAAATTAGCCCCTTTCTCTTTCTCCACTACAAGTCAGATTTCCAACACCTGAAATGAGAGGGAAATAAAACTTGGCTGGAAGAACTGGATTTAAATCACAACTTGGTCACTCCTTTCCTCTGTGAGAAGAGTGAAGTGAACTGTTTAACAGTCTGGACTCTCCAGCCAGACTGCCTGGATTTTAATTCCAGCCCTGTAATCTAACTAGCTGACTGACCTTGAGTAAATATTACCTCTATGTGCCTCAGCTGCTCCATCAGTAAAATAATTATAAAAGTTCATACCAACTAGAATTTTTATGAGGATTAAATAAGTACATACGTACAAATTGCTTAGAATAATACCTAGCATAGGGTAAAAACACTAGACATCTTTGCTAGTATTGTTAGGCTATTATTATTTGATCTTTGGTAAGTCATTCAATTTTTATATCTCTAAAATGGCATATTTTGCTATGTACATTGGAAGGTAACAATTCAATTTTTATTGCAGATAAAGCCAAACTCCTGACTTCAGGAGTCAGGTATAAATGTGGTCTAACCTGTAGACTACTGATATTTTAGTAGTATTCTCTATATAGTAAACTTATCACTTAGTGCCTTTCACCATCAGACTCCTTAGGCAACAGAATACACCTTTTTAAAGGTATATTTTATTCAAAGTGAAGATGAGGTTGCTGGGCTAAGTTCTCATTGTTTTCCAAACCGAATTCAGTCAACGTTGCTGAATCTCCAACTCATCTCTCTGAGAGCTGAGGTGCTGAAAGGAGAGACTTCTGTCTTGGGGAGGATTGGTTATAGGCCTAGCTCTGCTCCCCAGTTGCTACATGCTAGGTTGTCTGGCATAATGAAGGCGATGATACTGAAGTTTGTGATCTAGGCTTCCAAGAAACTACACTGCTTAACAGTTGTTCACTCAACAAACCGTGTTCCAATACATCTTCTAGGCCCTAGGCATAGAGCAGAAAAATCAGAATTTATATTCTAGCTTGGGAAGGCATCTAATAAACAAAAATGAATTACATAGCTAGCGTAACAAATGGTGAAAATTCAGGGGAGGAGAGAAAGCAGTACCTGGGATTGGGGGATGTAAATTTATGAATCTAGTGTTGGGAAAACCACTCTAACTTTTGAGCAGAGACCTTTGAAGATAAAAATAGAGTTGCACTTTACTAAGGCATGGACAATTTCAAGAAATGCGTCATGTGGGGTAAAAAAACAAGAATTTGGTTAGCTTTGAAATATCTGTTAGACATTTGTGTGAAGACGTTCTATATGCTACTAAGTGTCTGAATATGGAGAACTGGGGGACAATCCTGGCTGGATATATACATATAATAGTTTATCAACATATAACTAATATTTAAAGTCATGAGACTAGGTGTGATTATATAGGGAGGGAATGAAGTTAAAGAAGAATAGCGAAGAGGAAATAAATGAGTATAAAATAAAAATGTTTATTTTCCTTATTCTTAATTGATTTAATAGGACTATTTTTTCAAAATAACGATAGCTACAATGCTTTTGATTATGTATACTTAAGTATATTATATATTTATGCTTAAATATAAGTGAAATAAATGACAGCAATAATACAAAGGACATAAAATAATTAGGATTATTTTGTTATTATAAAATACTCATGCTACCTATTGAAGTAGGATAGTGTTATTTGGAAGTTGACTTGGATTAGTTGCAAATGTATATTACCAAACTGTAAGGCAACTACTAAAAATTATTTTAAGTATAATTAATGTGCTAAGAAAGGAGAGAAAATGGAATTATATAAAATGTTCAATTAAAAACACAAAAGGAAGACAAAGAGTGGAAGACAAAACTGGGAAAAAGGAGCAAGTTCAACAAATAAAAAACAATAACAAATATGGTAGATATTAATCCACCTATATTGATAATCATTTTAAAATCAGTGGTCAAGGGACTTCCCTGGTTGCACAGTGGTTAAGAATCCACCTGCCAATGCAGGGGACACGGGTTCGAGGCCTGGTCTGAGAAGATCCCACATGCCGCGGAGCAGCTAAGCCCGTGAGCCACAACTACTGAACCCACGTGCCAGAACTACTGAAGCCCATGCCTAGAGTGTGTGCTCCGCAACAAGAGAAGCCACTCCATGAGAAGCCTCCACTCACTGCAAATAGAGAAAGCCCGTGCGCAGAAACAAAGACCCAGTGCAGCCAAAAATAAAGAAATTTATAAAAAAAAAAGAAAAATAGGGCTTCCCTGGTGGCGCAGTGGTTGAGAGTCCGCCTGCCGATGCAGGGGACACGGGTTTGTGCACCGGTCCGGGAAGATCCCACATGCCGCGGAGCGGCTGGGCCCGTGAGCCATGGCCGCCGAACCTGCGCATCCGGAGCCTGTGCTCCGCAACGGGAGAGGCCGCAACAGTGAGAGGCCCGCGTACTGCAAAAAAAAAAAAAAGAAAAAGAAATCAGTGGTCTAAATATGTCAATCAAAAGACAGAGATTATCAGAGTGGATCAAAAACCACACCCAACTATATGTTGTCTACAAGAAACCCACTTTAAATATAAAGACATATATAGAGTAAAAGTAAAAGAATGGAGAAAGCTCTACTATGCTAACTTTAATGAATAGAAAGCAGGAATAGCTATATTAATTTCAGACAGAGCAGACTTCAGAACAAGAAAAGTTATCAGGGAGAAAGGGGGGTGTAACATAACAATAAAAGTGTCAATTCTCCAAGAAGACATAACAATTATTAACATGTATATACCTGCCAAGAGTATCAAACTACATAAGGCAAAACTTGATAGAACTTCAAGGAGAAATAGATACATCCACTATCATAGTTGGAGACTTCAACACCCCTCTACCACAATTGGACAAATGGATCCAGTAGGCAGAAAATCAGTCTTTTCAAGAAATGGTGTTGGAACAACTGGATAGCTACAAACACACACACACACACACACACAGTCACATACCTTACAGCCTTCACAAAAGTTAACTCAAAATGGAATATAGATCTAAGTGTAAAACACAAAACTACAAAATTCCTTGAAGATAAGAGAAAACTTACATGATCTTGGATATGGTGATGACTAAGATTCGACACCAAAGACCTGATCCATGAAAGAAATAATTGATTATCTGGACTTCATTAAAATTAAAAATTTGTGCTCTGCAAAAGACAATGCTAAGAGGATGAGCAGATGCACAGACTTGAAGAAAACCATTGGAGAAGACACATCTGCTAGAGGACTTTCATCCAAAATATACAAAATACTTAACACGTAACCGTAAGAAAACAAACAACCCGATTTAAAAATCGATCAAAAACCTGAATGAACACCTCACCAAAGAAGACATACAGATGGCAAATAAGCATATGAAAAGATGTTCCCCATCATATATCATCAGGGAAATGCAAATTAAAAGAACAATGAGATACCACTACATACCTATTAGAATGGCCGTAATTAAGGACAGCACCAAATGCTGGAAAGGATGTGAGGCAACATCAAGTCTCATTCATTGCTGGTGGGAATGCAAAATGATACAACCATATTGGAAGACAGTTTGACAGTTTCCTACAAACCTAAACATATTCTTACCATGCCATTCAGCAGCTGCACTCCTTAGTGTCTACCCAAAAGAGCAAGTGAGTTGAAAACTTATGTCTACACAAACACCTGCACACAGATATTTATAGCAGGTTATTCATAACTGCCCAAACTGGCTGACAAAGATGTTCTTCAGTAGGTGAATGGTTAACTAAATGGTGGCACATCCAGATAATGGAATATTGGTCAGTCCTGAAAAGAGATGAGCTATCAAGCCGTGAAAAGACACAGAAAAATCATAAATGCATATTAGTAAATAAGCCAATCTGAAAAGGCTAAAACTGTGGGATCCTAACTATATGGCAAACTGTGGAAATAGTAAAAATTGGAAAAGGCAAACTGTGGAAATAGTAAAAATATCAGTGGTTGTTATGGGTTAGGGGATAAGGAGGCATGAATGCACAAAGCACAGAGGATTTTTAGGGCAGTGAGACTACTATGTATGATAGTAAAATGGTAGATACATGTCACTATATATTTGACCAAATCCAGAGTGTACAGCACCAAGAGTGAAACCTATTGCAAACTGTGGACTGTGGGTGATCATGATGTATCAATGTAGGTTCATTAATTGTAACAATGTACCATTCCAGTGGGAGATATTCATAACTGGGGAGGATATGTATGTGTGAGATCAGGAGGCTAATGGGATATCTTTGTACCTTCCACTCAATTTTGCTGTGAACATATAAGTACTCTAAGAATTAAAATATATTTTAAAAAAAAGACATGCTAGATGGCCAAATACTTAGAGTCAAGGCATAGGGTATTCAAGTGATAGAATATATAGGAAACACTCAGAGTTTTGTGAAAAGTCCAATGGAAAACATTCGGTGATTACATTTTTATTAACCTCTTATAGTCATCCTTTTTTTAATATTGAAAGCTTCATATTTTTGTATGGACAACATAAAATGTTACTGACATAGACATTAATGAATCACATCTTTAACAGTATTCAACAAGTGCTCAAAAAAAAAAAAAGAAAAGAAAAAACAAACAACTGTACATCTCAAGGAACTAGAAAAAGAAGAACAAACTAAGCCCAAAGTTAGTAAAAGAAAGAATAAAGATCAGAATGGAAATAAATGAAATAGAAACTACAATGACAATAAAGAGCAATGAAACTGAGTTGATTTAAAAAAAAAATGAACAAAATCGACAAACCATTAGCTAGACTTATCAAGAAAAAAGAGAAGGCTCAAATAAATTTATAAATGAAAGAAGATACATTACAACTGATACCACAGAAATATAAAGGGTCATAAGAGACTATATGACAACAAATTGGAAAATATACAAGAAATGGATAAATTCCTAAAAACATACAACCATATCAAGACTGAATCATGAAGAAATAGAAAATCTGAACAGATCAATTACTTGTAAGGAGACTGAATCAGTAATCAGAAACTCTCAACAAAGAAAATACTAGGAACAGATGACTTCATTGGTGAATTCTACCAAATTTTAAAGAACTAATACCAATTCTTCTGAAACTCTTTAAAAAAAAGAAATGGAAACACTTTAAAATTCATTTTACAAGGTCAGCGTTACCCTGATTCCAAAGCCAGACTAGAGCACTGTAAGAACAGAAAATTACAGGTCAATATTCCTGATAAATATAGATGCAAAAATCCTCAACAAAATATTAGCAAACAGAATTGAATGATACATTAAAAGAATCATACACCACAATCAAGTGGAATTTATTCTAGGGATTCAACGATGGTTCAACATGTGCAAATCAATATAAATATGTTACATTAACAAAATAAAAGATAAAAATCATATGATCATCTCAATAGATGTGGAAAAATCATTTGACAGAATTTAACATCCATTTATGATTAAAAAAAAAACTCAACAAAGTGTATAGAGCAAGCGTAACTGTCTTTCTTGCTTGCAGGACCCCTTACACATCATATGAACTGCTTCAGAACTGTACATTGAGTTCATCTCTTTGGTGTGTTTAAGGAATAAAACTGTTGCCAGTGACCAGTCCCTGCTCCTGAAAATCACTCTGCTGGCTTCCTGCTAAAACTCAGTTCAAAATTCCAACATTCTTTTGGAGTTCACTAAAATAAAAACTCCCTGTATCTCGATTTTTGTACATTCCCACATCTTTTGACAAGTCACTTTATCATTCAGTGGCTGACAGATCATCGTGTTTAATACTCTTCACTAGACCTACTTTATCCTAATTAGGCCACCTCTAGGATAAGACCCAAAGCAGGTGTCCTGCATCTATAACTAGGAGGATGTCATCTAGAAAAGAAAGGAAACAACATTTCTTTTCACAGATTTTCTAATGTTGGTTATTTTCTTCATTTTGGCTACTAACCTCCTCAGTGAGGTGATACTGAAGCAAGTACAATTAACTTGAAATCTTTATTTTGCTCTTGTACGGTTCTCCTCTGAACTAAATTTTTTTTTCAGACACGTTTATCTTACTATATCTGTACTTTATGAGTCCATGATTTTGACAAGTGAGAGACAAAAAACCCACAAACAAAATAAATCGCCTTAATGTATTATCAGGTTTCACCATAAGTGCCAAAAAATACAGGAAGTTTTAAAGTTTTGGGGGGTTTTTTTGTCTTAAGATTTTAATCATGGATTTTACCTTGAGGGTAAGTGATTTTGATGGGAATCTACTTTTTCCTACATCTATTTTTTTTCAAATCCCGTGGATTCAGTAATTACCTTTTGAAGATAGAAGGTAGTTTCAGATATTATTTTTAAGCCACTTTTGCTCTATGTTGTATATAATGCTTTAATTTTAAAAATTCTTCAAAATATCAAAACCCTGGCCTAGTTCATGCACATTTTCTGACTCAGAAAGCCTTGCCCTGTGACAATAATAACCTGCACTGTTAAAAGGACTTGCAGCAGACTTAAAAAACACTGCCATACGGTTAACTTGACCTGGTTTTATTTGATTTCAGGTTTCCCGAAGTAATACAATACGTGTTTTGCTATGAGTCAGAAAGAATCAAGGTTTATTCCTGATTTGGGTCCAGGTCATGCAGGAATCTTAAAGAGGTGAAAGATAGATAGATGAGCTGCATTCTAGAAGACCATAATAAAATCTTTGGGTGCTAGTGTCATAATTTTACATTTTTTATTTGTCTAATTTGTTATAGTTTTCAAAAATATCTGCTCTTGAGTTGCGATTATGCAGCCCCTTCTCCCACCCCTCCAATGTTCATTAGAAATTAATTTACAAATACAATATGCATCTGTAAATTACCTATATAACCAATTAAATGATGATAAATGCATATGATGAAATATGTTATAATTATTAAAATGACTATATATTTGGATTAGGACTATAGATAATTTTAATTTTCTTCATTGTACATTTTTATAGTTCCCAAATTATCAACAATTAGCATGTATTATTTTTGTAATCAGAAAGAAATGTTTCGAAACACACTTCATTCTAAATATAGGACTTAATTTGTTTTCAAATAGTCAAATTTTCAAATGATACTCAAGGGAATATTTGAGAAAATAATATGCAATTGATAAATTAAAAGTAGTTTATTTGGCTTATATTTTATTACGGAGCCAGATTCAAAAAAGTTGCTATTAGGTAAACATTTATACAGATTACTTCTTTCTTACTCTTAAAATGATCATCACCAATATTTTACACAGAAAATTGAATAAATATGTTTCAAAAACAAATTATTGTCAAAAATTATCATAAAGCAAGCAACACATTTGTAACAGAATCAATCTTGTCATCACTTGTTTAAAATTCATGTGTCTTCATTGGTTAGAAAATAACATTCAAACAAACACTTTTTTATGCTATTTGCTATCTGAATCTAAAATTTCCCCAGCACATCATCCCAAACGGTCTCCTAGCACTGCCTTTCAATCCCATCACATTTCCCAGATATTTACAAGCCCAAACTCCAGAATCATAATCCAATAAATTAGATATTAATAATACAGAATGTACCATTTCTTGCCTTCTCACCTCTCCTTAAAATACCAACACTCCCCTCCTCTTTCCTCATTCTTATATGATGACTTCTCTTATTTCATTGAGCAAATAGAAGCTATCAGAACAGATTTAAAAAAAATCTTTCCATTACCACATCCTCTTAAGATCTGCACTGGTATCCTCCACTTTCCTCCGGTAGTAAAGGGTAAGCTCTCGTTGCTCCTTTCTACGTTCCACTTTTTTATTGGATCCCATCTCTTTTTGGATACACAAACTTTTCTCCTGCAATTATCCACTCCCTTTACATATACATCAGGGATCTTTCCCTCTTCATAGAATTGTTTTCGTTGGAAACAAATAAGAATGTCTCTTATTTTTATGAGACTCTCTGGAGGGCAAATCTCTCTCCAGTTACTGTCCCATTTCTCTTGCCAAGGCGGGGAAAAAATCGTTTAGGTAACTCGAGTAGAGGTTAAAGGCTTTATTCACCTGGTGCATATCAAGGGCCACCTGAAGACCAGGTCACTTGTTGAGTCTAAATGGGATTTTATAGAGAGAGGAGCAGAAAGGAAGACTTGTGGTTTCACTCACATAGCAGTTTTCACCTCTGTCTCTTGTGAAACTCGCTGTTGGGTCGGTTGAAGATTGTTCCAGTTTTCCATTCCTTCTACTTGGTATTCTTGGCACGATGACATCCCAATAACTGTCAGAACAGTTTTTATCAAGAGCTGTTTGGTAAGCCTGTGGTTTGTTGGTTAGACAAGGTTCAAGGGTGGGAGATTTAGAAAAAAAAAAGGAGGAGAAAGAAAAGGGAAATGGAACCGAAGCTATGGTAGGAGCAAGGGAAACGGGTCTCTGTATTCCCAGTCTTACCTCACTTGATATATTTGATTCAGTTGTCTTTCTTGAACACTTTCTTCACCTGTCTTGTGGGATTCCTCCCTGTCACGGTTTTCCTGGAGACTTTCTGAACTAACTAACTGGCCATTTCTTCTCAGTCTCTTTTTAGTACCTCTGCTTTTTCCCCTAGACTTTGTATGTTATGAAGCCCCAAGTCTCACACTTTCTCCTTTTCCTGTTTGCTTTTCCTCACTTCCTAGATGATTTTATTTGGTACTGCTCGTTTTAAATGAAAACCTGTGGGCTGATGATTCACTGTCAAAGTTATATCTATCTCTAGGCCCACAGTTTACCTTGAAATTCAGTCTCAAGATTTTGTTTCACCTTTGAAGGTAAGGGCTTTGATTGTCTGGTTCACAGCTCTGTTATTAATGTCTGGAATAGTGTCTGACATATGGTAGGTGTTCCATACAGTTCTGTTGAATCAATGACTGAATAAATTTTCTGTTATTCCTACAGCACACAACCTGTTATGTATTTATAACAGTTTCATTTTGAAGCATCCTCTTATCCCTGGGATGGTAATTTTTCTTTTTTGATTTTTCTTTCTTTTTTTTAAATAACACAATACTTCATTTATTTATTGCATAAGTTTGGCAAACAGCACAGAACTTCAGCAACATTTTAAACATGTAAAAAAGTCAAATGCTGAACAGTACTGGAAATCTGTTTTTACACAGTAATGATAAGTACAGGTAGGGTGCTGCAAAGCTAGCAAAATACCAAGGATGGCTTGGCTTCTGAACATATACCACAAAAACACACACAAAAGCAATATAATTTATCTTTACAAAAATTACAGCCAAGCAATAAAAAAGGATGTTAATAACGAAGATACTAACACGTATGTTCACTATGTGTATCTTATACATTGAAATGCTACACCTTTACCCTGAAATGCCATGTGTAGAGAGCCAGACAGAGTAAATTTAGGCTTATCACTGAGGTTAAGAATTATCTGAGAATTTACTGCTTGTATGTAACATACTCAATTAAAACTTGCTATATACAAGTTCCTAGATCACAACAATGCATTTCACTGTATATCTGAGAAGTTGAGTCTTCTTTGCTGGCAGTGTAAAATTTTTGACCAGTATCAAAATTCTTGTAAAACACACATTGAAGGCATTTTCTAGTGTATGCAATGTTTGGGGGCATTAAAGAATGTGGGAGAAATTCTTAGATTTCACACTAAGTTTCTGCTGAGCTTTGTCAAACCAAACAGCTCAACTATAAGGCAAGAAAAATTAACCCCCTATAACAGATTAGTGGGTCTTACCAAATAAAGATAAGAATTCAACCTTAGGAAAAAACTCCCTACATAAGCAGGTCTGAAACAGTGGACACTAAAATGAACATCTAAAAATTACCTATCATCTTGATATTCAGTCATTGGTTCAGAAGTCTGACAATGTTTTGGCATATTTTATCTAATTAATTTTTTGTTGTTGTTGTTTTTTAACGTCTTTATTGGAGTATAATTGCTCCACAATGCTGTGTTAGTTTCTGCTTTATAACAAAGTGAATCAGCTGTACATATACATACATCCCCATATCTCCTCCCTCTTGCATCTCCCTCCCACCCTCCCTATCCCACCCCTCTAGGTGGTCACAAAGCACCAAGCTGATCGCCCTGTGCTATGTGGTCGCTTCCCACTAAATATTTTACGATTGGTAGTGTATATATGTCCGTGCCACTCTCTCACTTTGTGGGATGGTAATTTTTAACTATTTCTTTCTGAGAGGTCTTCTAGATCTTTCCCAGGAATGGGTCAATTTTTAATCGATCATTCCTCTGTCATTCTACAGCACTTTGCACATATCCACAATGTCATTATTAAATTGGAGGGCTTCATAGTAGTCACTGGTGTATGGATTGGTACCTCCTATTAGGATGTGAATTATCTGAGGACTGGAATCATGTTTCATGTACCTTTTTGTCTCCAGCACCGAACACCATGCTTGGCATATTATAGATGCAATGACACTTTCGTCAACAACTGAAACCACTTCCTTCAGTTTGCATAATCAGAACTTAACTCCGTTTCAAAACTTCATAAAGCTTCTCTTTTTTCTGGTTTGTAAGTGCAGTGATCTAGCTTTCTTGAGATTCCATGACCAATTCTTTTAAAATTTATTTTATAATAAAGATGTTCATTCCATCATCCTATTGGCCAACAGTGTCCCATTATAGCCATTTATATCTACTAGTAAAAGAAGAATAATCACTCTGCCTTGGGTTCAATCCTGATTTACAGGCTTTTTTAGGTAGAAATAAAAATAGCCATCAAAATATAATGCAAATGTGAGTTTGGAGGTTTGGGACTTCTTTGTAAATATTTACAAATTAAAATCAATTTCTTTTCAGTATTGTGTATTATTTTCCACCATCAACTCAATGTTATTTACATGTCTGTACATGTATACATGCATAAATATATTCACACATACCTATGATGGAAGAGTGAGAGATAAAAATAGAAAGAATTACATCAAAATAATAGTTGTTCTCTCTGGGAGACAATTTTTATTTATATATATTTTTCTGTATTTATTTTTTCTATCTTTTATGTATTTTCAAAATTAGTCCAATCATCTTATATGTTTTGTCACAAAAATATATTAGTCTAAAACAAAAGGGGAGCTATATAATTCTCAATCAGACAATAAAATTAGTTTTTAATTTAATATAAAACTTGCATTTTTATTTAGGAATTTTTCTCTTGTTTCTCAAGAGTGACAAAACTAATAGAATATAACAATAGAAGGAGTGGTGAACAGAAAATTCACTGACTCTGAAAACCCTGATCTTGGTTTTCACTTTCATAAATTATGTGACATTTAGAAGGGACTTCACCCTTCTGGCCATCAGTTCCTCTGTCTCTGAACCTAAAGGGCTGGGGCAGATGACCTCTAAAAATCCTCCTCTGGATTCATAAGTTCATTATGAAAATACTATTCTAAGAACTATTTTGTACCATGTTGCTTAATTTACAGGAAAAGGAGATTAATTTCATTTATTTCTGGGTGCTCTTTGAAATAATGATCTCAAAGTGTCTGAAATTCAGAAAATATCCAGTTCTACAAACCACAGTGTGATAAACATGGCAGAGTTCAACATCGATCTTGACTCTTCTGTTGGGAATTTCTCATTTCGGTTTCTTGTGGGAACCAACAGTTACCGACATATTTTTTACATATATATATATACACACACGCACACATATGTACATATATGTAAAACTATATATGCTTCCATGATTCTGAGCCTTCCTAGGTGCAAGCTACAATTAGAATGTGTGTGGGAGGACATTCAGTTTTGGACGTCATAAGTGTAATTTCAAACACTTAGAGAAAGAAAAGGTTCTGAAAGCATTTCTGTAAAATGGGCTTCCTTGGATATGTAGAAGTTGTACATGTGCCAAACTGTGTGTAAGTAAGTTAAGACAGGATCCAATTGATAAGTGCTCATCTCATAGCCCAGGCACGTGGTTAAGAAGCAGCTGGAGAAATTGTAAGAATGCCTGAGCAGAATTTAAGCTCCTAGCCAGCTGATATGTTGGGCTCCTGCAGTGCATGGGAGAGACGTACGGTAATGAATGTGTGTACCAAGAATACTCTGTAATAAAAATGTTTTAACATGGGCTAAATTCAGCTATTTTTTTACTAAAATTACTACTTTGATTTGTTCTTGGGAGATTTCCTTCCCAATTGTCTCCCTCTCTGGGGACTGACCTTTTGTGAGAAGCAGGGAGGGTAAGGTCCTTGAGAAAGCGAGGAAACTAAAAACAATAGGGCTGAGATACAGCACAGGGTGGAAAGCAAGGAGGATGCTAAGTACCTCTGGAAGGGTGAGAAATTGGGTTGCTGCCCACCCACTGCCTCCAGAAAGGCATCAGCTAAAACCAGGGCTCAGCCTTGATAACAGCTGTAATAATAATAGTATTTTTAAAACGTATTTCTCTAAAGAACTCAAAGCCCTTCCCACTCACAATCTTACCGTGCCTGCAGAGGCCCAGCTACTCGTCCCCAGTTAGGCAGGGAGCATTACAAAGAGAATCAAGAGTTGTGGCTTTTGCAGACCATCGTTCTTTCTTGCTGTAGCATCTAGAGCCCAGTAAAGCAGGAAGCATAGAAGCTTCAGTACCTTTCACCTCATGATTATTATCTCCTTGTAACCCTCAGGAACAAAAACAAACGTTAAAAAAAAATCACATACCTTTTCTAAAATTTTGTAACTTTGCAAGAATATTTTTGTCATTTTTCAGCCTGTTTCTCCTCTTCTCAATGTAACTTCTCTTTTCCTGGGTATCCATCATTGCCTTCTTAACAGCCTCAGGTACACAAGCTATGCCCTATAGGCTCATTATTAAAAAATCACTCAGGTTTTTAACGTAAATTTCTTGAGTCTCATATATTCTAGACCATACTAACTACTTTTCAAGCATGATAGAATCAAAGAAAACAAATTAGTTTTAAAAATTTCATAATAATCATGAGCAGTACCACTAATACAGGTGTAAACATGACTTCTAGATTCTTCTTCAATATTCATATAATCTTTAAAAATAGAGTAATATAATTGATATCCATCCTCTGATAGTCATTAACATGCTGTTATATTTCTTCAAAACATACAACTGTGAAAGATTCAACTAACTCTGCTTATTTTCTGCTACTGAAGTGTTCTTTTCTCTCCCATTTGCCCACCTTGACAGTGTAGAATTCAAGACTACCAAAGATAGGATATGAGTTTAGTGGCTCATTTTCCAAATATGCAGCAAGGCATGAGTACATTCAGTAAAGAATGTTGGCTAATAGATAATGAGTGTAAGATGATTAGCTTCTTTTTTTTAATTTAGCATGTGTATACATCTTTAAAGGGGAGATGCTCTCAATGGTATAGTTTGGAAAAGAAATCATGACAACTATGGGACATATCCTGATGGTTTCTTTTGTTCTGAGTTTGGAGGTAAAATATTGGAGAACACAGAATTAAACAAAGTTTGAAAATTTGCCCACTCACAAATAGCTCATGCCTGTTACCTATTTTCAAATTATGTATGCTGCCTATAAATGTGATTTGTTTATATTTAGCTAAATAAGAGAAACAAGGACATGTTATTTTGGAGATAGAAGAGGTTTTGAAGAGCTCGTCAGATGGCTTAATTTTATGGAAATTTAAACGTCGTGCACAGAAAATTACTCTTCTGATAGAAATGTCAGTCTCACCACATGCCAAGCTTCTCTACCCCCACTATGTTCTGTGGTTCATGCAGCCACAGGAATGTTGGTGTGAAAATATATAGTTATGTAACGTATGTTGTACTGAGCCATATTGGGGAATTTTATAACACAATATTTATTTATTTCTGAACATTTTCCGGGATACTTTTTAGAAGTAACTGCTAGAGCCAAAGTTGTCCTTGTCCTTAGACAGACCTTGTCTGGTGTTCAGTAAATAATCATCTAGACGTGAGCATGATTTTTTATTCTAATACCCATTTCCTTGAATCAATCTGGTTGGAAAAGGAAAGTGAACAAAATTGTTCCAATATGTTATAAACACTCTCATCTTCATGTGGAAATTCTTATTTAAAAACCCTGGAGCCATATTTTTGGCAAAAAAAAAAAAAAGTAAAGAAAGAGCAGATGTATCAAAATTCTCTCATCTTGATTATGATATTAGAAAATATATGTAGCTTATTTTTTAAAACTAGAGCATCACATTATGATTCTTTCATTAGGATTAATAAAATATATTTTCAGAGTTCATAAAAAATGTGATTGTTTTTCCTCCTGAAAATAATAGGCAGTAGTCAATGTGATTTTCCAGACAAGATAATAATGTCTTGACTTTCATCACATTAGTACCTCTGTGTCAATAATAACAGCATGTTTCCAAGCACTTTTCACAGAAGCACTTTTCCAAAATACTTGCTATGCTAGTAACTTAAGAGAACACCTGTATTACCTCTTCTTCCTTGTCCCCTCCTCCATCCCCCTTTTTCTGGCTCCTGACACACAGCAAGAAGGACTTTTCACCAATATCTTTATTCTTTCTGTTTCTCTCTTTCTCTCTTCCTGTCTTTGTCTCTCTGCCCAACCCCATATATATATAGACTATATGAAAATAGATATATAATTCTTTTAATTATAATTTACATGTATTACCATGCAGCATATTATATTATTTAATTATTTATAATAATTAAAATCATTTTAATTTTCTTGTCCAAGATGAATCATCTATTTAGAAGTAAGTTGCCATGGCAGTTTTGAAAGAGTATGATTTATTCTATTGAAACACCTAATTCTCATGCTTTCACAGTTGGTGGTTTTCAGGCAAAGCAGGTAAAATTTCAAAATGGAATTATGCGTCTTGCGTGGAAGACAGCTTTTAGCTAAGACCAAGCTATGTCCTGAAACTCAATGGCACAGTCTATTTTGTTTGTAGATTTAAATATGTATTTTTATGCTGTGTGTTATTTCTAGGCTAGAATCACCTTCAAATATTTATATATGAAAATAATCTTAGGAAACACTTCGAGAGAAATCCAAAGAAAGCATAGAATTAGATCACCAAATCTCTCATATACATCCCAGATTGGACCAAATATTAATAATTTAACTGCAGACTGTATATACTGACTTCTCCTTCAGTTATCTACTAATTTTTTTAAAATTTGGACTCTTCCAACTATGATACAATTTTTATACGATAAAGAAAAATTTTAAAGGTCTAAGAAGTTATTATCCCATTCATTAATACCCACCATAAACATTTATTGAATACTGTTTAAAATGGAAAATTATCAGTTTAATCTTATTCCTTAAAACATTTTTCTCTAGTAGTAACTTTATTTATTAATAATATTAAAAGGGAAAGGTATAAAATAAAATTAAGTGAAGTTGTACTAGATAGCAACTAATTCCTTGATAGCTGAATGCATGCCCTCCTTCTGACTTCCCCATGTAGGACTGAATTTTAATAACTGCAAAAATTAAGCAAGAAAAATAACTACAGTAAAGAGTAGAAGAGCTAACCTGACGTAACTGTGAGGCAAACTTTACAATGTGCATTGAGTAGCAAATGCAACTGTCAGTGAAAATTTATATTTTATCATAAATCTGAATTTTATGAATAACTATTTTGAGTAGAGTACTCTCGCTTACATATTTTATAATTAACTTCAGACTTAAGATGACAGTTTGAACACAAACATTTATTCCCTCTAGGATATTCCCTCTAGAATCCCACTCAAAATGTCAGACAGAGGAAGAAATTTCTGCAAAATGAGCAAATATTCCAAGACAGAATGAGAGGGGTTATTAGAATCACAAATTTCAGAAGCTGATAAGCCAGTGGCCAAAAGGGTCTTAACTCAAACCTGATCTCTAAGCCAGGGGAGAAAGCCAAGAAGGGACCAATTAAATACTAGCTAACAACCCAAACACAAAAGATGATAGCACTTGTAACATTGGAAGTGGCAATAAAACTAGGACTGAAACGAAAAGGATTGATCAAAGATGTCTTAAGATGAAATTAAGAACTGTTCGGATCCTCTTCCATCCTGAGCAGTGAAACCACACCAGCAGAAAACTGAAGATCTAGCTTCTGGAAAATGTGAAGAGAACATCTGCTCTTGGGAATAGCAATGGGGCTGAGAATAGAGACACATTCTGAAAACTGGGGAATCAACTGAATTCTGAGATCCCCTGCTTTCGTTTCCAGTTATTAAGCGCTCAATTGTGTCTCCGCACCACCAAATTCATATGTTGAAATCCTAACCTCCAGTATCTCAGAATATGACTGTATTTGGAAATAGGACCTTTAAAGAGCTGATTAAGTCAAAATGGAGCCTTCGTGGTGGGGGCCTAATCCAGTCTGACTGGTGACCTTACAAGAAGAGGAACCTTGGACGTACAGAGAGGGACTAGAGATGCACACACACAGGGGGGAAGACTATATGAAGACACAAGGAAGGCAGACTTGAGCAAGGTAAGAAGAGAGCCCTCAGGGGAAAACAAATTTGCTGACACCTTGATCTTGGACTGCTAGTGTCTGGAACTGTGAGAAATAAATTTCTGTTGCTTAAGCCACCCAGTCTCTGGTATTTTGTTATGGCAACTCTAGCAAACTAATATATCAGTTAACTTCAAGAATACTGGCAAATTCTGGGCAAAAAATTGAAAGAACCTTCTGTGGAGACAATGTTGATTGCTACAACTTCTTAATTCCAATTAAAAAATCAGACAAGGAGTGATATATTTGTCAAAACTTGGATGATATACTTCAGTATTTTCAAAAAGGTAGGTATATAATAAATATAGTTGATTCAATAGAATTAGAAAATTACAACTTTAATCAAATTACTAATTCTTTTATGATTTTCTAAACTACTTTTCATTGAAGTATAGTTGATTTACCATATTATAGTAGTTTCAGGTATGCGATATAGTGATTCAACATTTCCATAGATTATTCTCCGTTTAAAGTTATTACAAAATAATGGCTATATCCCTGTGTGTTCAATATATCCTTGTTGCTGACTTATTTTATTTACTTATTTTTAACATCTTTACTGGAGTATAATTGCTTTATATTGATGTGTTAGTTTCTGCTATATAAAAAAGTGAATCAGCTATATATATACACATACCCCATATCCTCTCTCTCTTGCGTGTCCCTCCCACCCTCCCTATCCCACCCCTCTAGGTGGTCACAAAGCACACAGCTGTTCTCGCTGTGCAGTGGCGCTGCTTCCCACTAACTATTTTACATATGGTAGTGTATATATGCCACTCTCTCAGTTCGTCCCAGCTTACCCTTCCCCCTCCCTATGTCCTCAAGTCCATTCTCTATGTCTGCATCTTTATTCCTGTCCTGCCCCTATGTTCTTCGGAACCTTTTTTTTCTTTTTCTTTTTAGATTCCATATATATGTGTTAGCATCCGGTATTTCTTTTTCTCTTTCTGACTTACGTCACTCTGTAGGACAGACTCTAGGTCCGTCCACCTCACTACAAATAACTCAATTTCATTTATATTTATGGCTGAGTAATATTCCATTGTATATATGTGCCACATCTTCTTTATCCATTCATGTGTTGATGGACACTTAGGTTGCTTCCATGTCCTGGCTATTGTAAATAGTGCTGCAATGAACATTGTGGTACGTGTCTCTTTTTGAATTATGGTTTTCTCAGGGTATATGGCCAGTAGTGGGATTGCTGAGTTATACGGCAGTTCTAGTTTTAATTTTTTAAAGAACTTCCATACTGTTCTCCATAGTGGCTGTATCAATTTACATTCCCACCAACAGTGCAAAAGGGTTCTCTTTTCTCCACACCTTCTCCAGCATTTATTGTTTGTAGATTTTTTGATGATGGCCATTCTGACTGGTGTGAGGTGATACCTCATTGTACTTTTGATTTGCATTTCTCTGATGATTAGTGATGTTGAGCATTCTTTCATGTGTTTGTTGGAAATCTGTGTATCTTCTTTGTAGAAATGTCTATTTAGGTCTTCTGCCCATTTTTGGATTGGGTTACTTTTTTTTTTTTTTTAACACCTTTATTGGGGTATAATTGCTTTACAATGGTGTGCTAGTTTCTGCTTTATAACAAAGTGAATCAGTTATACATATACATATGTTCCCATATCTCTTCCCTCTTGTGTCTCCCTCCCTCCCACCCTCCCTATCCCACCCCTCTAGGTGGTCACAGAGCACTGAGCTGATATCCCTGTGCTATGCGGCTGCTTCCCACTAGCTATCTACCTTACGTTTGGTAGTGTATATATGTCCACGCCTCTCTCTCGCTTTGTCACAGCTCGCCCTTCCCCCCTCCATATCCTCAAGTCCGTTCTCCAGTAGGTCTGTGCCTTTATTCCTGTCTTACCCCTAGGTTCTACATGACATTATTTTTTTCTTAAATTCCATATATATGTGTTAGCATACGGTATTTGTCTTTCTCTTTCTGACTTACTTCACTCTGTATGATAGACTCTAGGTCTATCCACCTCATTACAAATAGCTCAATTTCATTTCTTTTTATGGCTGAGTAATATTCCATTGTATATATGTGCCACATCTTCTTTATCCATTCATCCGATGATGGGCACTTAGGTTGTTTCCATCTCCGGGCTATTGTAAATAGAGCTGCAATGAACATTTTGGTACATGACTCTTTTTGAATTATGGTTTTCTCAGGGTATATGCCCAGTAGTGGGATTGCTGGGTCATATGGTAGTTCTACTTGTAGTTTTTTAAGGAACCTCCATACTGTTCTCCATAGGGGCTGTACCAATTCACATTTCCACCAGCAGTGCAAGAGTGTTCCCTTTTCTCCACACCCTCACCAGCATTTATTGTTTCTAGAGTTTTTGATGATGGCCATTCTGACTGGTGTGAGATGATATCTCATTGTAGTTTTGATTTGCATTTCCCTAATGATTAATGATGTTGAGCATTCTTTCATGTGTTTGTTGGCAGTCTGTATATCTTCTTCGGAGAAGTGTCTATTTAGGTCTTCTGCCCATTTTTGGATTGGGTTGTTTGTTTTTTTGTTATTGAGCTGCATGAGCTGCTTATAAATTTTGGAAATTAATCCTTTGTCAGTTGCTTCATTTGCAAATATTTTCTCCCATTCTGAGGGTTGTCTTTTCATCTTGTTTATGGTTTCCTTGCTGTGCAAAAGCTTTTAAGTTTCTGTTCTGTAGGAGTTGTTCCACATGTAGATGTAGTTTTGATGTATTTGTGGGGAGGAAGGTGATCTCCACATCTACTCCTCTGCCATCTTGAAGGTCCTCTGCTTATTTATTTTATACATAGTAGTTTGTATTTCTTAAATCCCTACACCTATAGTGCCCTCCCACCCTTCCCTCTCCGCTGGTAACCACTAGTTCTCTTAATATGTGAGTCTTTTTGTTTTGTTACATTCATTCATTTGTTTTATTTTTTAGATTCACATATAAATGGTAACATAGAGTATTTGTCATTCTCTGACTTCTTCACTAAGCATAATACCCTCTAGGTCCATCCACATTGTTGAAAATGGCAGACTTTATTTCTTTTTTATGGCTGAGTAATATTCCATTGTATGTATATACCACATCTTTTTAATCCATTCATCTGTTGTTGGACATTTAGATTGCTTCCACATCTTGCCTATTGTAAGTAATGCTGCTATGAACATTAGGGTGCATATATGTTTTCAAATTAGCGTTTTCATTTTTTTAGGATGTATTCCCAGGAGTGGAGTTGCTGGATCATATGGTAGTTCTAGTTTTAGTTTTTTTGAGGAACCTCCATACTATTTTCCATAGTGGCTACACAAACTTACGTTCCCACCAACAGTGTACTAGGGTTCCCTTTTCTCCGCATCCTTTCCCACACTTGTTATTTGTGGTCTTTGTGATGATAACCATTCTGACAAGTGTGAGGTGATAGCTCATTGTGGTTTTTTCATTGTGGTGCTGTCACTATTTTCAGATGACATGATACTATAAATAGAAAATCCTAAAGTCTGCACCAAAAAAACTATTAGAACTAATAAGTGAATTCAGTAAAGTTGCAGGATACAAGATTAATATACAAAAACCTGTTGCTTTTCTAGACACTAAAAATGAACTATCAGAGAAAACAAGAAAACGATCTTATTTAAAATCATATCAAATGGAATAAATTACCTAGGAATGAACTTAACCAAGGAGGTGAAAGACCTATAATCTGAAAACTATACAATGTTGATGAAGGAACATTGAATACATAGAAATGGAAAGATATTCCATGTTTGTGGATCAGAAGAATTAATATTTTAAAAATTTCATACTACCCAAAGCAGTATACAGATTTAATGCAATCCCTTATCAAAATACCCATGATGTTTTTCAGATAACTGTAGCAAATAATTCTAAAATTTATATGGAACCACGAAGGACCCCGAATTGCCAAAGCAATCTTGAGGAAAAGGAACAAAGCTAGAGGTATCAGGCTCCCTAACTTCAAGCTATACTACAAAACTACAGTAATCAAGACATTTTGCTGGCACAAAAACAGACACATAGGTTAGTGGAACAGAATAGAGAGCCCAGAAATAAACCCAAGCACTTATGGTCAATTAATCTAAGACCAAGGAGGCAAGAATATACGATGGAAAAAAGTATCTTCAATAAGTGGTGATGGGAAAACTGAACAGCTACATGTAAAAGAATGAAATTAGAATATTTCCTCACACCATATACAAAAATAAACTAAAAATGGATTAAAGACTTAAATGTAAGACCTGAAACCATAAAACTCCTAGAAAAGAACATAGGCAGAACACTCTTTGACACAAATTGTAGAAATACATTTTTAGATCTGTCCCCAAGGACAAAAGAAAAATAAAAATAAACAAATGGAACATAATCTAAAAGCTTTTGTGCAACAAAAGAAACCATCCACAAAATGAAAAGACAACTTACTGAATGGGTGAAAATATTTGTAAATGAGATGATTGATAAGGGGTTAATATCCAAAATATATAAACAGCTTAATATAAAAAGCAAACAACCCGATTAGAAAAATTGTCAGCATACCTTAATAGACATTTTTCCAAAGAGATACAGATGACCAACAGGCACATGAAAATATGCTCAACATGGCTAACCATCAAAGACATTTTCTAAACTTCTTTGTGTTGCATGTAAAATTTCTTGTGAAATTCTTACATTATACCCATTTAAACGTTTCATTACATTATTTTGTTGTGTGTTTTAGAAATCAAAATTTAATATATATAAGAACCTTAAGAATTGCATCTGTCTTTGATGATCTGTCAAGTATCAGATGGTATGATTAGCAATATTATTAAGAGAAGTATTTATAGATCACATTTTAAATGATCTAAACCAAAATGCAACTAATGGATCATCTAGCCTAACTTTGTCAATTTAACAATAAGATAACTATGATCAAGAGAAACATGCAGGCAGAAAGTGAAAATGAAATACACATGTTATCAAAATATCTCTTTGCCTTTCTCCATATTGGGTCTAATGCAGATTTCACACATTTGCATGATTTTTGTTTTTAAAGATTTATAAATTCATCAGAAAATGTTAAAAATATAAACATACAAATATGTTAATGTTGAATAGTAATTCTCTGTACCTTAGCACACAAATTTTCACCATTTTAACCTTCTTATGTTAATCTTCCAGAAATGTATAGATGTTTGTGTCTCTACGTATGTTGCATATTGCTCTATTACAGTTTTTTACTTAGTGTCATCTTCATTAAAATGCAGTTATCTGAATGGATATCTTATTATATATACTATAGTGGACACTTAATCAGAATAGATATCCAGTCTTATTCATAATTGTTCTCTTAACAGTTCTAGTAATCTTTCACAAATTAGTTATAAGGTAGATTACATAAATTAAGAAGTAAACTGATGAGATTACTGAAGAGACCTTATGAATCAGATGAATGAATTCAAAGCAACTGGGTGGGGTAGTTGTAACTGGTAAATCAGGGCAGTAGGATTCAATATATCTTCAAGTGGCCAGACAAATGTCAATTTTCATTGTCTGAGATAAGTGGATGCCTGACAGATGCATCACCAGCAGGACCTTGGAGAGCTCTATGGTTTGCAGTCCATTTGCTCCAGGCTGCAGCTGGGTTGATTTCATCCTTGTGGAGTTAGACTCAACAGGTTTAAATGTATTCCAACCAATTATTGGTATTACTGGGCCTATTGAAACAGGTTACAAATCCAGGAGGCTTAAACTTTATGGGTTTCTCCAGAAATCACTAATTTTTGGAGAATTTAAATATAGTATAAGTTTAGGGAGGTGGGGGGAGGTACTCACAATCAAGTAAACCTATTTAAAGCCTTAAGACTGTGTGTGTGTGTGTGTGTGTGTGTGTGTGTGTGTGTGTGTGTATAAAGTTTTATTTAAATAGAAAAATAAAACAGCAAATAATACAATAAATAGCGACTTATATAGCTAAAGGTTAAAAATGAGAGTAATATAAACTTAATTTTTCTCCTTGCTTCCTAGAGATAATTTTGAGTGTCCCTTCTTTTGAGGTCAGAGGAGAAAATTTAAATTCTTTTTGTACTGTTGGAAAAGTAACTATTTTATGAATGTTCAAATAATCATATGAAGGGTCCTAATTTTCTTTCATAAAGAAAATACATTACCAAATTTGTTACCACTAGAAGAATTCTTATCCTACCCTCTTTGGTTTTCAGGAGTGTGAGAACAGTAAGATCAAGGCAAAAACAAAAAAAACAAAAAAAGCTGACTTCCCTTCTTAAAGGCAGCATTCATAATCTGATGCTATATTTTTATAGAGAGGAGCTGATATGCTTTTTTCCTAAAATATGACATTCAAAAATAGAATATAAAGATTATGTATGAATGCTAATATCCCAGTCATTGTGCAAAGCACTTTCAGTGATGCTTTCTGCATTGCAAATTTTAGCATAACTTCCTTTTCATCTCATATAAATCTAGATGTAAAAACAAACACCAAAACCAGAAATTGGGGGAATTCATTTTTGCAACTAGATTTTGGTAATAATTTGATAAGTTACAACAAAGGTCTAAAATCTACTGACTAGATATACATACAAGTTCTGCCTTATTACAGATAGAAATATGTACTCATTACCAATTGGCCTATAGGTAATATGCAAGTACCTACTGAAGACATTTTAGTTATTGGGTACAGTAGAATGAAATACAGCCAGGTTTAAATTTTTATTCCTTATTATCTTGGACAATTTTGTTAATTGCTCAGCCTAATTTTGGTCATCCATAAAATGAGAATACATATACCCAACTTATACAGTTACAATGAAGATTAAAAGAGAAAGTGTAAGTGAAAGGATGCAGCCCATAGTAGAGTCTCATCATTCATAAGTTAGATTCCTCCACACACTCTCTCATTCTTCCCTTGATACATATCAGAAGAAACTGTAGTAGTTTGCAATTCCCTCTAAGATAACTCAGGTTACTGGGTTACTAGCCTTAGAGAATGCAAATGAGTCCTTTCTGGGCACAGGGTTGAGTGGGCCTACAAAATGCTGTGTAGTGGTGTGTAGTGGATAAAATGTGTCCTCCATTTCCCTCTGTAGTCCACAGTTCTGTGCCCTCACAGAAGCACAACCTCTCCTCTCCTCAGGCACCCACTGGTGAGCCCTCTTCTCCATCCCACCTTGATCCACATGGGTGTATTATTGCAAAGTGGCGAGAATAGGATGTCTCTAATTGTCTGCCGTATTGACATGCTAGTAGGGAGCAAGTTGTCATGTTAGTCCATCTTCAACTGATTCCTATTATTCCCAATGGGCCTCAGTTTCCTCATTATTGGAAAAAATGAATACATAGTTGGGGGAGTAGAGGCATGGTTACATTCCATTTCATTACCTTAGTGGGGAAATAGGCAGAAAGCAAATATGATTAAAAGGATTGGAGAGGAATGTGGAGAATTGATAATGACACATTAGCTGATAATAGCAACTAATAAAACATGCTATGATTTCTTTAATGTCTGTATTCTTCACTAGATCATAACCTTTCAGGAGCAGGATTTGTGTCTGTTTTACTCACAATCTTAATTTTCTACATGGACAGATAGGCATAAAATAAACATTCATGAAATGAATACATGTGCTTACGGATACATTATATTGGGGTAAATATGTATAACTAGTAAAATGATATACAAAATAAAAACAATGTGGGATAATGAGTGTTTTGATCCTTTAGCCAAATTTATAGTGCTGTATTTCTTTTTTTAAAATATTTTAAAAGATGTTAAGAAAATATGGGATGAAATCTAAAATCTATTCCAGCTCTAAATACTAGGTTGAGAAATTTTGGAGGAAAGAGGTCTATTTCTGTCACCTTTTGTATATCAACTATACTTCAATAAAATAAAAGAAAAAGAGAAAAGTCACATTGATGGGAATCACTCAAAGAACTTGCCTTTATAAGTAAAAAAAAATCGTTTGCTGCACCATTGCCAAAACCATCCTCCAAGAACCATGATGTGAGATCCATCTCGCAACCCTTAGACTGTGCTTCCCCCACCATTGTTTCCATTATGAATTTCCAGTTTTAATTTGTCTTCTTACATCAACATCTTCGAAATCTCAGCCTTGCTATTACTTGCCGTTAAGCTTGTGCTGATGCAATCTGCCTGTTCTTTTATGTGGCAACAAAATCACCACATTTCAACGGCTATTAATCCATTTTAAAAGCTGAGGAGTGCCAAGGAGAATACTTTTATTTGTCTCATTCAGTATGTTTTTGAGCCCAGGAATTTCTTGAATGTTTCTACGGCAACATATTGCCAGAAAAGGAAAGAAGCAATGATGTAAGCCTGGCCTCATGCCATTGACTTACTGGCCCTGTTAAAATTAAGGGGCCAGTTAATTATTTGAAATTAAGTTCAAGTTCACAAAGACTTTATCATTCTTCCTTTTAGAAAACTTCTTCACAAGTAAAGACTCACAAAGATAATAAAATTAAATTTTATTAAGAAAGTTAGTTTGTGAACTTGTCAGATTGATTCTTAAAAATATTATAGCCAAATAGCTCATCTTTTCTATAGGTGTCTTTGAGTCAAAAATCATTTTTTTTGACTTGTTAATCTTTTCAGTGCATTCAAAATCAAAGGTGTTTGAAATCTTTACAGTCAGTAACCATTTATTTTAAGTAAATAGTATTTAAAAAGTAAGATCATCTGAAAATAAGATATCAATTGAAATGATTAAAATTAAAATGTATCTGATTTAGAAGTAAAATAAAAGATGTTGATTCAGGGTTGTATCAAATAATTACATATTATCTTAAGTATTATGGTTATAGGATTAGGAGTGAAGTTATTCTGGAAAACTTTTACATAAATAAAATGTGAGCATTTTTAACTCAAATGATCAATATATGAAGTTATGACAAGAGCTTGTTTGTGTGACTGTGCCTACATCGGTGAGCTTGTCATGTGTTTTACTCTATTTTGCATTAAATGTGTACATTCTTTCCTGTGTGAGAAGTTTGTTTTCTATTAAGTAATTTTCCCCTTCACTTTTTTAAAATACAGAAGACAGTATAAAAAACAAAATAGAGAGTTTTCTTAAATATATTGTAGTAAAGAGAAACATGGCAGATCTAAGTAGGCTGGTGTGGAAAATATGTAATTAAAGACAAAACAAAAGATCACTCTGACTCTTCTTTTAATTTAGAGGAAGTATATTGGTGAAGAAATTCAGTTATTTATGAGAACATTTTAGAAATTAATAAATGCAGCTTATGCCATGTCTGTTTCCTTACTGTATATAGAATTATAAAAACAAGTTCAAAGGAAAAAATAAGTATTTTTATTTTATTAATAGGTCACTGTGGAGTAAGCCAGACTTAAGAAGATCTATAAAATCTTTTTAAAATTTATTATTTATGCATTAAATTTTTTTATTGTTATAATTAACATATAGTATATAGTTTCAGGTTACAACACAGTGATTTTATATTTTTATTCATTATGAAATGATCACCACAATAAGTCCAGTTACCATCTGTCACCATGTAAAATTGTTACAGTATCATTGACTATATTCCCTATGTGTACATTACATCCCCATGACTTATTTATTTTAAAACTGGAAGTTTGTGCCTCTTAATCCCCTTCACCTATTTTGTTGGTTCCCCCCACCCTCCTCCTTTCTGGAAACCACCAGCATGTTCTCTGTATCTATGAGTATGTTTCTGGTTTTCCTTGCTGGTTGGTTTTTTTTTTTTTTAAGATTCCACATATAAATTAAATCATACTGTGATTTTTTTTCCTCTGTCTGAGAACCCTTGAACACTGTTGGTGCGAATGTAAATTGGTGCAGCCACCGTGGAACATAGTGCGGAGTTTCCCCCAGAAACTAAAAATAAAACTACCATATGATCTAGCAGTTCCACTTCTGGGTATTTATCCAAAGAAATTGAAAACACTAAATCGAAAACATATGTATGTTATGTTCATAGCAGCACTATTTACAATAGCCAAGATATGGAAGCAAACCTAAGTGCCTGTCAATAGATGAATAGATATAAGATGTGTATATCTACACACTAATGTAATACTACTCAGCCATAATAAGAATAAAAACTTCCATTTGCAGCAACATGGATGGACCTGGAGGGCATTATGCTACATGAAATAAATCAAACAATATTTTCTTATTTCTAATCGTGGCCTGTTCTTTTCCATTTAGAGAAGACCCTTTAACATTCCTTTTATGCCTAATTTAGTGTTGATGGACTCCTTTAGCTTTGCTTGTCTGGGAAACACTTTATCTCTCCTATCCCTTCTGAACGATAACCTTGCTGGATAGAGTATTTTCTAGGTTGTCAGTATTTTTCCTTTCAGCACTTTAAATATATCCTGCCACTCCCTTCTGGCCTGTAAAGTTTCTGCTGAAAAATCTAATAATAGTCTTGTGGAGTTCCCTTTATATGTGATTAGTTGTTTTTCTCTTGCTGCCTTTAAGATTCTGTATCTTTCACTTTTGCCCTATTGATTATAATGTCTTGGTGTGGCTCTCTTTGTGTTCATCTTGTTTGAGACTCTCTGTGTTTTCTGTGCCCGAATGAGTTTCCTTCCCCAGGTTAGGGAAGTTTTCTTTAAATAAGTTTTCTATCCCTTTATCTCTCTTTTCTCCTGGACCCCTTTAATGAGAATATTAGTATGCTTGATGTTTCCTACAGATCCCTTGAAGTTTTCTCATTTGAAAATAATTCTTTCTACTTTCTGGTGTTCTGATTGGGTGATTTCCACTATTCTATCTTCCAGATTCCTTATCCATTCTTCTGTTATCATCTAGCCTGCTGTTGATTCCCTCTATTATATATATATATATATATTTTAATTTCAGTCATTATATTCTTAAACTCTGATTGGTTCTTTCTTATATTTTCCAAGTCTTTGTTGAAGCGCTCACTGAGTTCCTTCCTTTTTCTCCAGAGTTCAGTGATCATCCTTATGACCACTTCTTTGAACTTTTTATTAGCTAGATTATTTATGTCCCTGTTTCACTAGGGATTTTTTCTGGGATTTATTTTGTTCTTTCATTTGGAACAATTCCCGTCTCATTTTGTTTGACTTTCGGTTTCTGTTTCTGTAAATCAGGTGAAACCTCTACCTCTCTTGGTCTTGAAGGAGTAGCTTTGTGAAGATTGCTTGCACCTGGCCGGAGCTGGAGCGTGTGTGAGCCTGAAGCAGTCCCTGGGGAGTACTACACCGGAAGCCACTTTGGTGGGGCAGCTGGAGGTGGGGCAGGCACAAGTCAGGCGCGTCCTGGGGAGGCTCAAACAATGCCCGCTTGCTGCTGCAGTCAACCCCGAGAGTTCCAGCAGTTCCCTGACAGTTTACGGAAGCTCTAAGGTTAGTAAATGAATTTCCTTCCAATATAATGTAGATGCCCTTTAAAGTGCTTTTTCTTTTGATGTGTCCCAGTATGGTGAGTCTGTGCCGGGCCTCCTCAGCAATATCCCTCTGTACTGCAGGTCGCTGCAACAAGGATACGTGGATACCGTTTCTCTGTCTTTCCTACCTGTTTCTATGTGGTCCTCTCTGCGCAGTAGCTGTTCAATCAGCCCTCAGGGTCTTCTTCAGGAAGAATTGCTCTATTTGTAGGTGTAGATTCAGTGTGTTCAGGGGAGGTGGGCTCGGGGTCTTCCCTCACCACCATCTTGGATCATTGTTTCTACAAAATCTTTATTGCTTAGATGCCAAACTCTATTAAACAAAATTTTGTAAAGCCTCTAGTTTTTAAATTACACCCCTTCCATATGAAAATATTGACATAAAATCTTTCCATCAGTACCATATTGCTTCAGCGAAGTATTATTTTTTCCAAATGACCATAGCTAGAACTAGAGTTCCTATAAATTATTGTTAACTGGAAATTTATTTATAACAAGCACTTGTTAGTATTACCTTAAAACAAAATAAGAATGCAAAATTTATATTTTTTTATCACATTGATTGAATGGGTGGGGACATATATTACTTCTTCACTATAAACTTCATATTTAATGTTATCCCCAAAGTAGATTTTTTAATCTATGGTGTCCTAATCCATTTTAAGCCATGTTTTAAGATATATCTGGATCTAAGAATGAGAGCTTATGGTTCTACCTTTTTCCAGTGATCCATAGGAAAAAATTCAAATATCCCATTAAAGGGAACTTAAGGGCAAGTGGGGCAGCATGATGGTGTAGGTCAAGGTGGGATAAATAGAGGAGAAACGAAGAAAATGGAAACAGAAATCTCAGAGTGAGATGGAAATAATTATTCAAAAGCCCTTTCAGTAATGACTGCAGTGGACTGTATGGCAGAAGCTCTATCTCATGGATCACATCCAAAAATGACAGTTTTCTCTTGGCCTCTTCCTTGGGCGTAGGGGAGCATTTGAGTGTTTTCTCTGTTGTGAACCTCTTGCCCTCAGAAGAAGCTGGTGTCATCTTGGCAACAATACCATGTTACTTGCTAGCCAGGTCCTTCAGAACGAAAGTGATGAATTACAAAACCCCTTATTCTTCTACAGACAACAGGTGAAACGTGTTAGGCAACAGAAAGGCTGAAGTTTCTAGGAGGTCACATCCATCAGATATATTATTTCCTTAACAAGTTTAGTGAAATAAATTTGGATTTTGATATGTACCAGGATGAACAAGAGAACACTTCGTTATCAGATGATTTAAAGAGAATTGGAGATGATCCTCCACAGACACTGATTATAGCTAGGATAATTCTAGCAGGCAGACTTTTGAAATATCAGGTTTTGTTTGTTACCTTAAAAATCTCTTACACTGTTCCTTAAAAATAGATGGGGACAAAATTCTACCGCGTAGCTTTTAAATATTTTCGTCTACAGAGGCTCTTATTTTAGGCCAAAAGATAGCTGTGCAGTAGACATCTCTATTTATTGAGGGTGCATCTCTGGCCTGAGGATGTCTTATAAAGTTTGCAAGCAGCAAGCAAAGTGGGAGCTTGGACAAGAACAACTGATTTTTAGCTCTGTGTGTGTGTGTGTGTGTGTGTGTGTGTGTGTGTGTTTAAAATACACACTTGAAATGTGTATTTTAATAAAACTTGAAGTTTTATTCCTAGTTGTTCAGATTAATCACGTTGACAAAACTGTTGCAGTTGCAATTTGGAGGATTCCTCACTTTATTATTTACGTATTTTGTTTGTTTTCAGTTCATGGTTCAGGTTTTATCCTACATCCAGGGAACACAGTGAACCTGTAGTTTGTAATTTTATTGTCTTTGGCTTTTATGATGGCTGTCATTTTTGTCTTTCCTGATCTATAGTTCCTGATCTAGAAAGGAGTTTACTCTTATCAAATAGCGCCTTGCAGAAGGAGTACAACTGTTTTCAGCAATAAAGCTAAACTTGGTGGTTCTCCTGCCTGACTTTAGTTCTTTACTTACGCTTTCTTCCAAAGTGATAGGTCAGTGAGGTTAGGGGTGGTCGGTGAATCAGGAGAAAAGCAGAGGCAGAAGAGAAATACTGTACAGTGTTTCAGAGCATATGGAGGAGAGAACTTCCAAATATATAAACCTATATATTTCCGTGGTAGTTTAAAGTGTTATGCAAAAGTATAGTTAATTTAAATTATTTGTGTATAAAATTGGTAAAATGCTGATGCTCTTTACGTGTAATAGAATAAGAACCCTCCATCTGAAAGGTTTTATGTTAAAATGTATCAGATCAGGCAGTAATAAATAACACTGAGGGTGAGACACAGGAATTGAAAAGTTAACAAACACAGCGACTTAATGAAGGGAGCTATGCTTTAAGAACTGTGTCTGTGAGTATTCTTATATGTTCTATTACAGTTTCCAGAAGTTGGAGTAGAAAACAAACATAGCATTAAGAGGTGCCTGAACTGAGAACACATGGAAAAATGCACATGCATTTACTGAGTTCAGTTACCATCAAAACCCTTCCTGTGTAGTGAGGTCAATTCACCCTCCTAGGTTTCTCTGGCATTAGGTTATAAATTGTATATAAATTTCATGGTATGATTGAGTTTAACTTATGAAAATTTGATATATTCTGGCAACTTCTATATATGGGATTTTGCTGATTCAGATACAAATGCAAATTAATATTCCCAGCTACATATTATAAAATATTTATTAAATGTCTGTATTCTATTTTTCCTCAACACATAGCCAGTAATAGCCAGGCTTTCCTATAAATTTAATTGACAGTCTACTTCAGAAATCTATCTAGTTTTCTTGAAAGCAGGACTTTATGTTATTTGGATTATATTTCTGGCATCAAATGCAAACCTGAATTTCAAGTACAGAAAACAATATGTTTTCGTACAAATACGTCTTGTATTCTAATCTTCTGTGTATCTAGGATAAGCACTGATTTTTCAAGCATTAATCTACATTATCTAATATGTACATCAACTATACCTCAATAAAAAAGTAAACTATAAATGTACATTTATTGTCAGAAACTTAACAAAGTAGAATTATTTTGATTAGCAGTTAGTAATTTTTTTTCTGTAAAAGGCTAGATAGTAAATATCATAGGTTCTTTGGCTGTAAAATCTCTGTTGTAACTACTCAAGCTGCAGTTGTAGTGCAAAAGCAGCCGCAGAAAACACCTAAACAAATGGGTATGGCTGTGTTCTGATAAAAACTCTATTGACAAAAACAGGTGGCAGAGTGGACTTGGCCAATGCTTTACCTACTCCTGGTTTGTTTGTATCATTAACCATATTCATTTCCCATCCTTTTCATCTCCCTGCCTGAGTGATAAACCACTGCTAAAAATTTCCTATATATACCTTCAAATAGGTTTCCATGCATGTAGACGTATAAAACTCCTTTACACAAATAGAAACATGTTAAGTGACATGTCTGTTCACTTGATCTTCTTCACTTACTATTGGAGATCTCGCCGTACTTATGTGGGTAGATCTACGTAGTTCTTTTAACTGGCGCCTATTATTTTACTGTATATATGCTCTACAAGTTATTCTAAGTCATCCCCCTGCTGATGGAATTTTAGATTGTTTTACTTTTTGATATGTCAAGTAATGCTAAGAATGTATATTCTCATTCACAGAATTATACCTTGATCAGTTACTATTGCTGCATGACAAATCCCCCCAGCGGCTAGTGGCTTAAAAGCAACAACAATCATTTTGTTATCTCTCAGGTTTCCTGTGGGTCAGGAATTTGGGAAGGACTTTGATGGGCAGTTCTAGCTCAAGGTCTCTCTTGCAGCTGCAGTCAGTAAGTGGCTGGAGCTAGAAGAGAAAAGGTATAGTGCAGCTGGGGGACTAGCCGGGCAAGACTGTCATATTTTCTCAGGGCTTCTGCATGTGGTCAATCCATGTGGACTAGTTTGACTTCCTTATAGCATGGTGCCCCAGGGTGGTCAATTGCTTTACATGACAGTTAATGGCTCTGAAGAGCTAGGACTTCAGTAAGCAAAGTGCATGTCATAGCACTTTTGTGATCTATGTTCAAAATTCACATAATGTTACTTCTTTTGTACACTAATAGTCACACCAGGTGGGCTCAGTTTCATACATTTCTTCTATGAGGCTTGTCTTTTAATTGTCAGGGTTTAATTAAATGTTACTTGAATATAAACTTTTTTTCAAAAAATTGAAATATAGTTGATTTAAAATATTGTGTTTTAATTTTAATTTTAATTTTGTTGTTGTGTTAGTTTTAATTCATGCACTTTGGAGTTTCTACTGAGATTGCCAAATTAAACATTTGTTTGCACTTGAGTCTTTTCATCAGTGAACACAGTGAATCTCTCCATTTATTTAAATTCAGTAAAGTTGTACGATACACTTTGTATCATATGGTCATGCATGTACTTTGTTCGATTTGTTTTTAATTGCTTATGATTGCTAATATAAGATGTACTTCAAAAACATTTCTCATATCCGTTTCCAGAAGACTTGTTGAAATTTTGTATTATTTATAATAATATAATAATCCTAATATAATGAGAGAGAGGCAGTGTAGCATAAGACAAGAACGTGGATTTTAGAATCTGATTGGCCCAGGTTCATATCCTAGGCTTTCTCCACATACTAGCTTTTTATCTTTATTCCACTACAAAATATTTCTCTTCATAGGAGTACTCGTTTATACATTGGGTAAGAGAAAGTACCTCGTAACGATTGTCCTGAGGATTAAACAAATTAAAAGACGTAAAGTAAATTGAATAATACCTGGCATAATAGTAATGCTATGCAAATTTTAAGTAGTGCTATTATATTTCTATTCAACAACTTTTTAATTATTTTTTTCCTTAGATAAACTACCACTAATTCATAAAAAAAATTAAGCTTTTCCTCTTTCTAATCCAGTCTTTGTAACTTTTGTCATTTTCCTTTTTTTATAGTGCTTTTTCATTATGAGGTAGAAGGCTTCCTTTTCCAATTCCTTGGTTTAAAGGGGATACTTCTAATATTATACTATTATATAATAGTATAATAGTATTTATATAATAGTATTAATAATAAATAGTATTTCATCCAGTTTTATGCAAATATGTGTGAAAACTGGATGAAATCAAGAAATTTCTAGACAAAAATATAGGCATAAAACTTACTCAAGAGAGACTTAGAAAACACAAATAGTCCTACAGTCATTAAAATCATGGAGTCACAGGTATACACCTACACACACAGACACCCAGAAACACACACATATCATACACACACACACAAAATTTACAGTTGTTGAGAATCCAATACTGATGATTTTTGTTTCCACTAGTGTTAGCTTATATATTTTGTTTCATTGCATATTTAAAATTTTTGTTTTGTGAGCTCATTATTTTCATTGGATACTTCCTGTGCCACCGAGGTTGAGAGTCTCTTCTTCCAGACTAATTTTATATTTGCTTAGATGTACCAAAGAAATTATGAATCCCAAAGCAACTCATTACTCTTAACTTTTCCCAAGCCATGTGAATAGTATAACATTTGAATTGGAAATCTAGGTGAGGCCAGTTCTATGTATAAAACCTTCAGAAATGACTTTGTATTTAAGTTGCCAGAGTTAAAGTATAAATAAGCAGTAAACATATTACGATGTGCCAGTGGATTGCTATTTCTTTCTTTCTTTCTTTTTTTTTTTTGCTGTACGGGGGCCTCTCACTGTTGTGGCCTCTCCCGTTGAGGAGCGCAGGCTCAGTGGCCATGGCTCATGGGTCCAGCCGCTCCGCGGCATGTGGGATCTTCCCGGACCGGGGCACGAACCCGTGTCCCTACATCGGCAGGCGGACTCTCAACCACTGTGCCAACAGGGAAGCCCGGATTGCTATTTCTTTATCTCATTATTTCTGGATTATTCAAGTGGTATAAATTCACTCTTTAGACCAAGGGTATTGCTGAATGGAGCTAGCTCACACTGGCTTGTGAGAGCTGATTGTCTACATCTCTCCCCAACTCCACGTTCATGACATCACCTTGGTAGCTTGAAATCAGCAACAGTGGAATTACTTACACCACAGAAATTAGTAGATGCTAAAATCAAGGACCCCCCCCCCCATTTTCCCCCATGTATTCTGTTTCTAACCCAGGAAATCACATCTTCAACCCAATGTGAAGGTTGATGCAAAACTATGAATTGTCTAGGAATTTTTTTTTTCTTACCCAGAGTCCAACCAGGAACAGACTAACTGCCTTATTATCACTCCATGAATATGAGTGGATTTCTCTTGTCCACACTTTCATTTAAGTTGCAGCCTTTGAATGTCCAGGCTTCATGAGAAGTTACCACTCCTTGACTCTGGTCAACACAAAGCCTCCTCTTTTCAACCTGTGTAATTATTAACACTCAATCCTCTTGATCACTCCTCTGTAATAACTACCCTCAGGACAGCCAAGGCATCAACTTCAGCTAATTGCTCTGCCTTTCAATTTCCTCTTTGATTTTGACCCCTGGGGATTCCCTTTTTCAATTTAACTATGCATTTAAAAATCAATATTAATATACTTCTTCCAGTTTCATAGCCAGAATATTTTCATTTTATCTGTTTATGCCATAAAAAATAGCCTTCATCCATCTTTAAATTATGTTTTGATAAGGTTACAGAAAAGCACAGAAAATTAAAAACAATATAATAAATGAAACTATATTGTAATTTTTACTTTGAAGTGAGAAGTTTCTGTACTTTGTTACATGTTGGTTACCCAAAAGCTGTTGCAAATTTATTTAACTATGAAAACTATAAAATTAGGCAGTTTTGAGATGCATTTGTCAAGCTTGTGACTTCTTTTTTAATCCAGCTCTTCCTTTAATTAATTAATTAATTATATTGAAATAGATTTCACATACAATATTAAGTTAGTTTCAGGTGTACTACATAGTTATATTAGGCTTGTGGCTTTTTGATTTATTAAATTTCACAAATTGAGAGTTTATAAATTTTTGTTTTCACTTGTACATATGAAACCTGTGTATAATGATCATAGCAAACATAATATTTTGCAATTATTTTTAGTATTCATGGTGTTATAAGCAAGTTTCCACTCATGGATTTGTAATGCTTAATTGGAAGGTTATACTCTGATTTTATTTCACTATTTCAATACTGTTAGATATTAAATTGCTTCCAATTTTTAAATATCATACAAAAACTTAACCAAAATAAACTTATGCCTCTGAACTCCATATCTGGATAATTGCTTAAGATACTTCTTTAGAAGTGATTCTCATATTGGTCTATTAATATGATAGTGGAAGCCTCTCTGGCTTCCTGTAAGTGGAAGCCTCTCTGGCTTCCTGTACAACTAGAGAAAAGAAAAATCAAATTACTTTATTATGCAGAGTTACTGGGACTTCCTCCTTCTTTTAGAAGAGAAAAGCCTGTTGAGTCCCTGTGGGCAGAAAGTTCACATAAGATAAACTTCCTTTTATTTTCCAATCCAACCATATATTCTGTCTTGGTAAAAATAAACTCTACCATTTGTGCAGAGCATTTCCTTCCATTCTTAGGATAGCCTGGCAAAAACAAATTGAAGTAACTGAAGCTGAGAATACAAAGAGTGCTTCCTAGAGGAAGGCAATTGGATTTGAAAGAGGATCAAAAAGCCATTTCCTGAGAAGATTGGAAAGACTGATCATTTTCAGCCTAAAAGAGAGTTACGGAGAGTTCTTAGCCCTTTTTGTTTGTTTTTCAAGTAGATGTACTGTCAGGTTTGAGAGTCCTATTCAGAAAGAATACTTCCACTGAAACATGATTTCAGAAAAATGACATTTTAGGCCCCTTGAACTGTATGGTTTTATAAATATGGAAAGTGCAAGGATCCACTGATTCCATTGCAGTTATCAAACCATGAGGTACAACCTGGTTGACCATGACCACAGAAGTTCTCAGTATTTCCCAGAAATTTTCTGGGAAATTTTACAATCAACCATGGTCACAGTGGCCCACAGTGTCCATCTCTGTGCCTCCCAGGCATTTCTACCAGAGAATAGAAAGTGACTGGAGACTACAGGTAATCCTCCCAGGTCCTCTCCCTCACCCCTGCTAATTCTTTCATTCTCCAGCTAGGCCCAGCTCATGGACAGAAATCAATTAATACCCTCTGAGGTTTTATCCCATTACAACCCCTTTTCTTGCCTGGTCCCCTTGAAAAAATGTACAACCTAAACACTGAGAATTATGTTTTACATGTTGGACTTTCTTAGGCCTTAAGCCCGGGAGGCAGCCTCTCAGGTAGCTCTGAGGGCCTGCTCCAAAGAGGTAAGGGAGGAGCCGGGATATATAGGGGTTTTTGCAACAAAGACCAGGTAGTCAGAAGATCAAAAGGTTATGGTTAATGAAAGAAAACCAGGTATCTCAAGTTAATGAGTTTAGCACTTTTCTATGTTTGGGAAGATGCAAGTCTGGGCTCATTGAAATCATTCCTTGGATGTGCACCTTAGCTATCTAGGGCCAGTGTCATGTGCTTTCCCTCCTGAGACCCCTCAGGGGTGGCAGTGGCTGCAGTGGCTGAGGGCTTGGCAACAGGCAGCCTGTTTGTCTCCATCCTGAATTTCCTCAGGGCTCACTGTCAGGGGCCACTAGAGTGGCTAAGTGGCTTAGTGGCTTGATGGCTGCAACGCCCTTTGTTTGTGGACAAGGCAGCCAACATTTTTCATTCACACCCTGTTGATTATAAAATTTCCCAGAAAGTTTTTGGGAAATATTGAGAATTTCTGTGCTCCATGAGTAGCTGTGTGAAGCTTAGTAATGCTGATTTGAACAGGATTGAAAAAATGTCTCTTAATCCACTTGTATCTCCGACTATCTTTTTGCGCTCTTGTATGTAAATGATTTAAAAACACTAAATGAGTTCAATTTTATTTTCCTTTCCTGGAAGTGCCACTAATCACTCTCTGGGCTGGGAAAGGTGCTCTCCAAGTTACTTCAGGTTGAGAGATTGGCAGAGGACTTGAGGGTCTTATTAAAATGAAGAATTTGATGTAGTAGGAGTGAGGGAAGGGGGGGATTCTGAGATTTTGTATTTCTAATATATGCAAGCATATACAGGAAAATGAATGATTACAGCCATTTGTGCAAACAATCTACCACAATTACATTTTAGACAAAAATTGTTGCATGCCCTGGAAGACTTGCCATATCTCTTCTTGATATATTTCTGAGATATGCAGAAATTGAGGGAACAATTGTTCAGCCTGTAAATTGGGGGGACAATTCTCTTTATAAATTCACTATGGGAAAGATGAAATAAAACTGTATCACGAGGCTAGCAAAAACAACTAGCTAGACCAGTTTGGATTTGCTTTTCTGAATATTACGTGTGACAAAACAATTCTGGGTAAAAATGAAGATCAGCTAGCTCTCTATCTGTCAAGAGAACCCATCATGAGAATGTATACAATTTTAATACTAGCTTATTTAATACTGTTATTCAAATTCCTGTTTGACTAACACACAGTGAACTCAATTTTTAAAAATTGTTGGTAAATAGCTCTTATTTCTTTTTTGTTGTTGTTAAATAAGGTGAGTCTTGAATGAAGGATTGGCTAGTGGTTATAAATACAACCAAGGAAGGATATTGTCTCCAGTTTCTATAATTCAGGAATGAAAAGAGTATAAAATGTATGAAACAAAAAATTTATACATTTTTGAAGAATGCAACAAATTTCATTAAGCTTCTTTAAGATAAGATTGAATTAGAAGAAACATCCCTGGATTTGCTGTTATCTAACTTAATTATATAAACTTATTTAGAATATTTTATTTGGAAAAAAAAGATTATTGAAAGAGAAATCCTTTTCTTAGAATGGCTGGGGCACGCACGAAACTAACAGCACAGATCAGTAATTTTTTGAGGCATTAAAACATATTTAATTGATAGTATGAAAAATACTAGGAAGTATATGTGCTTACCCAGTGGGCCCAATATTAGTACTAAAGTGCTACAGTCTTAATTCCCAGGGGAAAAATAAAACACATTGTTCCATTGTGTTTGTATATGTATATAAATACATATATTTTGTATATAAATACATGTATTTAAATACATATATGTATATAAATACCTATATTTTGACCTTGCCTTTTTCTAGACCCTAGAGACACCATTATCTGTTTAACTACATTAACAATACTTTCCTGAAACTGACGGATATAAATTTTTGTGTGTCTGTTTGAAACGGCATCAGTTGCAGATTTATAGAATTTGCAACTTACAGGTGCCAGTCGCATATCAGTGCTGACAGGTCTTGGTGGAGAGTAATTACAGATGTTGGTCTCCACAGTCTGTGAATTCACAAACTCTGGAGTTGCTATTCGTCTCTTATAGAAGCCTCTCAAGGGCATCCACTTGCAAAATACAGGCCTTAATATCTTCTGCTTACATTACATTTGTTAGTCCTTTTCATTTTGTAGCTGTTAAGCCAGCAAATTAATATTTAAACTTATAAGCTTCAAAACCTGTTTGAAAAGCCCATGTTGGTGAATTGATGTATAGTCTATGCTTCTTTTCCATATCTTCTGTGGTTCCTCCAGAAATTATCTGAAGTCAAGCAATGTGCTTCAGTAAATTTACACACTGTCTAAGCACAGCCCCTACAAATCCTGAAAATCAAGTGATTCTTTCAGATCATGAAAAGCTTGAGAAATAACAAAATAAGTCACATACAGAGATTTGGTAGCTTGCATACATAGTACCACCACTCTCAATTTTCAAGAGTTTCAACTTCTTGGTTAACCTAATATTTTTGAAACTTACAAAACCATTTTCTACTTAGTCATCCTTATTTTGTCTTCATATGAATATACTCCTTTGACTTGGGTGATTGGATCAGCAGAAAGAGACAATTGGCATAGATAGACTCAACTGTATCAAAATCAAATCGTTCTAATCTTAGGGTGCCCATCAACCTTTGAATGCCCTTGGATTAACACGAATAAAACACTGCTGTTCCAAACTGCCAAAGGATGTTAAAATGGAACAAAAGCTATCAAATTAAGGCCAGGATCTTTTT
Source organism: Phocoena sinus (assembly GCF_008692025.1). NCBI lineage: Eukaryota > Metazoa > Chordata > Mammalia > Artiodactyla > Phocoenidae > Phocoena > Phocoena sinus. The sequence continues at coordinate 33,078,942 of NC_045775.1, forward strand.
TTTTCATACTCTGATTACCTGGCTTAAATGTTTAAAATTCAGAACTCACTTCTATGAAAGAGCAGGATTCCGGAAAAGGTTTTTTTTTTGTTTGTATTTTTTTTGCAGTACTAGGGCCTCTCCCTGTTGTGGCCTCTCCCATTGCGGAGCACAGGCTCCGGATGCACAGGCTCAGCGGCCATGGCTCACGGGCCCAGCCGCTCTGTGGCGCCACCAGGGAAGCCCCAGAAAAGGTTTCGAAATCCACATATCTCTTCAATCATTCTTGTTTTTTATTTGACTGTATTTTAAAATACATCTATCCAAGCAATGCAGCATAATGGAAAGAGCAAGGGCTTAGGAATAAACAAGACGATTTCAAGCCCTATCTTGGCCTGGAACCTTAGACAACTTTGTACCTCAGTTTTCCTACTTTAAAATAGAATAGTACCTATCTTGTGAGGTTAATGTCACATTTAAAAATGATAATATATGTAAAGCACCCTGGACAGAAGTTGAGGCATAACAAATGATAGCCAAATTTACTGTTTCATCTATGTGTGTATGTATGTGTGTTCTCCATCAACAATTTATTGAGTTTAAGAGTTTCTGAGGCTGCTTATACTATTTCAAGTGTCAATATTTTTCTTCTTGTCAGGGAATAACATGCACTTTGAATAAATAATATTTATTTCCATCTTTCTTTTATCAGGAAATTTTATGAAGTGCCTAACTAACTAGAATTAAGATGCTGTATTAGGCACTAGTACATGAAAAGATGCTCGACATCATTAGTCGTTAGGGAAGTGCAAGTGAAAACCACCTTGAGATATCACCTCATGCCTGTTAGAATGATCATCATCAAAAAGTCAAGAGACAACAAATGCTGAAGTGGATGTGGAGAAAAGGGAACCCTCATGCACTGTTGGTGGGAATGTAAATTGGTGCAGCCACTATGGAGGTTCCTCAGAAATTTAAAATACAACTACATATGATCCAGCACTTCCACTTCTGGGAATATATACAAAAGAAAAAAAACCCACTAAATCAAAAAGATATCTGCACTCCCATGTTTATAGCAGCATCATTTACAATAGCCAAGACATGGAAACAAGCTAAGTGTCCGTCATGGTTAAATGGATAAAGAAGATGTGGCGTGGTTCAGCCTTAAAAACAGTGGAATCCTGCCATTTTTGACAACATGGATGGTCTTTGAGGGCATTATGCTAAGTGGAATAAGTTAGACAAAGAAAGACAAATACTGCATGGTCTCCCTTATATGTGGGCTCTAAACAAACAAAATCACCAAACTCATAGAAAAAAGAGATCATATTTATGGTTACCAGAGGCAGAGAGTAGGAGGAGGGGGAATTCGAGGAAGGTAGTCAAAAGGTAAACATTTCCAGTTACAAGATAAATAAGTACTAGGCATGTTGTGTACAACACGATGACTGTAGTTAACACTGCTCTATGATATGTAGCAAAGTTGTTAAGAGAGTAGATCCTAAGGGTTCTCATCACAAGAATTTTTTCTTCTCCCTCTTTTTATTGCATCTATATGAGATGATGGATGTTAACTAAACCTATAGCGGTAATCATTTCACAATATATGTAAATCAAACCATCATGCTGTCCTCTTAAACATATACAGTGATGTATGTCAACTATTTCTCAATAAAACTGGAAAACAAAAGATAACTGTTTTAGGCACTGAGTCAGCCACAGATATAAATTAGAAACTACCTTGACAGAACTTAAAATTGGAGACATAATATCTATACAACTATAACCGTGATACCAATTGTGAGATGATACCCTTAGTCACCAGCCATATATTGAGAGCAGCAGGGATGGGAGGTGCCTGGGTGGGTGGATGAAGGCATTTGAGGGTGACCTTGAAGCAAAGCTAAGATTTGAGCCTGTGTCATTGGAGAAAGGGGGATTTCAAACAGTGAGCATAGCATGAGTAAAACATAATATACCTCTTACAGGGACTAATATGTATGCTTACATTTTCTGGATGTTAGAATGTAAGAAAAGATAAAAAGGTTGGGAAGATGAAAGTTTGGGGTCAAATAGTAGAAAATCTTGATTGACCAAATATAGTACCTCTTTCTGTTTTTGTTGACTCTACATACTCAGAGTAGCTCAGCTTAGGCTTAGCTTTCCTTTAAATACCCTGTGGGTTGTCTCTCCTTTTCCTTCTCTGCTTAGCTCACAGGCTGATTCCAAAGGTACAGAATGAGTCAGGGCCAGTTTGTCTCTTTCTCTTCAGATATCTCATAAATGCCATGTCAGTGAATCCCATTGGCCCACGGAAAGGCAAAAGGACAGAGATGCTGAAAGGTGTCCAAAACAGCAAAAGGTGGGGGAATGTGTGTGTAGAGAAATCAAAACAAAATGCATTTGTTCACCTTAATGCTTTTGTTTCGCTTCTTAGAAGTTAATGCTGTGATATCTTGTCAGTTTCAAATACCTCGCGTCAAACTTCAGGATAAAGCAGAAAGACGTTTTTTACCAGAAACAGTAATGTTATGTGAAAACCACTTAGCTGTTCCACGTGTGCTTAAAGAGCTTAATAAATGTCATTCTTTGTGTATAAAAATTCAGAAGGTCGCGGAGGATAGGGTGAGAACACCGTAGGTACACAATACTCTCACCTGCTGCAGAGGGGCCCAACCTGCCTTTTCCCTGAAACCATGGGAGGCCTTTAGAACTACAGATGCTGGGGCCTCACACCCGGATAGGCTCAGTGAATTTTAACCCCACACATCAATGGAAAGTCCAGCCAGGGTTGAGAGCCATTCCAACATTCCAAATCCTCTCGTTTTCCTGTTCCAAAAACTTAGCATTAGAGGCTGTAAGAGATATGCTCACACTGCTGATTGATAAAAAAAGCTAGGCCTAGAACAGAGTTCTCCAGAATACCAGTGTGCTCTCTCCAAAGTTTGTTGTTTCCTCATACATCATGGAATTTGGGGATTTATCATCTATTTACTTCTAACATTAAATTATTAAGTGAGGCAGTCAGCAAATTTTTATGTGTCATCCACTATTCCAAGTAAAAGGAATATAGCAGAAAACAAAAGCCCTGTACTCAGTGAGCTAACCCTTGATGATGGAAAGGAAGAAAAGGACACCTACAATGAACATAAATTAAAAAAGTGAGGAAATAACTCAAGAGCAATATGGGGTGTCGGGGTGGTGAATTCGAGCAGCTGTATTAGATGCTTGATACTTGTAGACACTGAGGACACAGAGCTTCAAAATAACTCCCCAGTGCAAAATAACTGGACTTGAAGGTTGAATAAAGACTGCCAGGAAATAACCACGGATGGGAATGTCAAGCTGAAGGTTCAGTTTGTGCAAAGGAATGAATTTGTGAGAGGAAATGGTACCTTCAAAGGATTACAAATCAGTTCAATTGTGTTGGAACAAAAATTGAATGAGGTTAGAAAAAAAAATAGACTTGAGTCAGATAATGAAGGGCAGTATATGCCTTACAAGTGTATTGGTTGCTTTACTCCTATGGGAGTGTTTCTCAAACTGTAGTATGTGTTATGTTACTACCTGGAGAACTTATATAACTGAAGATTCCTGGACTGTCTCCAGTACTTCTGATCCAGTGATTCTGTTGATGATGGCCTGCTCTACTTGAGAAATACTTCTCTGGAATGATGGCACAGCATTAAAGAAATGTAATGTGGGAAATGTGAATAGATTTTCATATTGTTAACAGTTAACATGAGAAAAGTATAGGAGATATATTGGGGGCAAAATGATATATTTGCTAGGGAAGTTATGACAGTACTATAAGAGGGAGATAATGAAGGCCTTTACTAGGACAGCAGTGAAAATGAATAGAAAGTAGGAAATGGGCATTTAAAATATTTAAGAGCTGGAATTGACAAGTGACAGGACTTAGGAGCAGAGTTAATAGAAGTAAGGAAGAGGGTAGAATATACAGTTGCTTGCAGGCATTTCATTTGAGTAATTGGATGGAAGGTATTATTAGCAAAAAGATGAGTTCAGACTTGGCATGTTTATTTCTAAATGAGGTTCAGCGTCACCTCAGGGGTCAGTTGTACATACCAATCTGCAATCTCAGGAGAAAAATGCTCAAGACATTGATTTGAAAATTGTCAATATATATATAACCATTAAATTTCATAAAGAAGGTCAGGAAGAAATGATGAGAGAAGCAGAAATTATAGAAATTGAGAGAGGAGAGAATTTCAAGAAACAAATGCTTAATTGTGATAAATACCCAAAGAGGCTGAGTAAAATATTTTGAAATTGCAATTTTAAAGCCATTGGTGAACTTAGAGGAGTAAGAGTGATAACCTAAATTTTATGAATTGTCACTGAAAGGGAAGATAAGCGATGGGGGCAAGCACATACAATGTGTGTATATCTCAGAATGAGGGTTCTTCATGCACACCCACCCATCCACACACACCCCTTTCTTTTGCCTATTATAAAAATCGTTCTTTTTTGTATATGCTTAGCAAATTGAAGTATGAAGAATGCAAGCAGACTGAAGAAAATTCAAATGATGGCACTAAGCCTCGTAAGCCAATAGAATAATAAATATTTGTGTAAGAAATTAACGGACTCACAAAAGTAGCTTAATGTACCTTAAAAGAAAGGCAGAAGCTAATCTGAAAGTTTATTTTCAATATTCACATCTCCAGCTTTTATTCTTGATAAAATAAAGATTTAAAAGATCATGGCAATTTCAGTTATATAAGTAGACCTCTGCCACAATATTTTTTGTAAAACCATCCGTTTTAGAAGAGGGAAAATAATATAGAATTATATATTACAAATATTTCAGGAAAACAAACATAAAATTTCAGAATGTCTTCAGAACTTAATGCCCAAGTCTCCATAAAATTTAGCCTCACAAACATTTTTACATCTTAACTAGTTCCCTGTCATGTGCATCAGCAAGCCTTACTTTTTCTATCTGGATTCTTTCAGTTTCTGCTTGAGGATGGGAACAGATCTACTTAGGTATTTTCTAACATCTCCATATTTTAATAATAGATTATATCTTAAAAAGACAGGGATATTGCTGTGCAATAGAAATGTAATGTGAACCACGGGTTTAATTTTAAATTTTCTAGGAGACACGCTAAGAAGGCAAAAAACCACCTAAAAACCAGGCAAAACTCATTTTAATATATATTTTGTCTATCATGATATAGCCAAGATATTAATTATTTCAATATGTAATCAATATAAAAATATTAATAAGATAGTTTACATTCTATTTTTGCCTAAATCTTCAAAATTTAATGTGTATTTTACTCTTCCTGCATATCTTAATTCAGATTATCCACATTTCATGGCTTGGTGACACCTGTGGCTAATGGTTGCCATATTGGATAGTTTTACATTCGATGACTATTCACTGTGTAGACTGTGTCTCTTACGTATAACCCAAACAGAACCTTATAATCATGCTTCATTTTCACCCAAGTTACAATGTTTCTCTCTGTTATTTTACTGTAGATACTCCAGTGTGAGTAGCTGATTCGAGAAGATAAGTCCTCAATAATTAATTATTTCAAAAAGAGTTACTTAGCACCTGTAACTCTTGTCTTGTTAAGGGTTTGGAACATAGGGGTAAACAAGATAGCTGTGCCTACAAAGGCACACTCATTCTAGCAAAACCTAGGTACAATACTTGACTTGAATGGAGGAAATTTGAAAATGGTACCTAGTAGTCATTGCTTCCAAAGTGACACATTGGCAGTTTAGGCTCAAGCACTTTGGATATTCAGCAAAGAAAAGGCTTAAACTTGGGAAACATTAGAATAATGTTTGTGAAGATGACAGACCTTGAACTAGGCTTCAGAGTCTGGGTGAGGTATGATTTGGTAGAAAATGGAAAACCTAGACGCAGGGAACAAAACTAATTAAATCATGGAAACGGGAATGAGTATGGCAGGGAAGAGAAACAGGAAAACAAGTAGCTGCCTGGCGAGGAGGGTTAATGAAATGAAAACAAGATATAAAAATGATTGGGGCTTGGACAAAGTAGGCATTTTTCCTTGTCTTGAATGGAAACCTATTGTAATACTGTTCATAAAAGACTGCTTAGAAGATTATAATTTGGAAATTTTCATGCACCGTTGCCTTGAATAAACCTTTGATGGAAAAAAATCTCCCACCAAAGGCAATATACTCTAAAACAAATAAATATCTTTCAGAGCTTCTTGAATATGGCATGAGGCAACTCCATATTTATCCCAACTCCTTTGGTTTCATATTGTACAGAAGATAACCCAGAGATGTTAGCGTAATCTTCACTAGCATCAACTCTCTAGAGGGTAATTTTTTACTTTATACCAAATATGAAGTACCACACCAACAATTTCTGAAAAATGTTCTTAAGTTTTAAATATATCCACTTCTAGGATTTTATGAGAAGGAAATAACCAGAGAGGTCCACACTGAACTTAAGTACAGGGACATACTGCATTTATAGCAATAACAGTTTGAGAAACCTGCTGTCCAACATTTAGCCATTAATTAAATATATTTGGTCCACTAATACTATGGGATATTATGAAAATAGACATCATGTTTTCAAAGATGAGTGGATTATATTGGGAAATACTCATGATGTAATTATTAACTTTTTATTGAAATATAGGCATATAAAATTATACAAACCTTTAAGGACACAAATGGATGAATTTTTTTTACAACATTATAAAGCCCATGTAACCAGTGCTCAAATCAATCAATAAACTAATACCAGCTCACCAGAAGTTCCTCTAGTGTTCCCTTTACCCTCACTTCTAACAGCCTAAAATAATTTTTCTTCTTTCTCAAGTTTTTCTAACTGAAATCTTGTATCCCTTTGTTTTTATTTGGCAGCTTTAGTCCATGCTGTTGCATGTGGTTTAATTTCTTAATTATCATTGGTGTATAGCATTCCATTATGTGAATATACAAAACTTTATTTACCCATTCTACTGTTGAAAGAAGTTTGGGATGTTTTCAGTTTGAACTATTACAAACAGTGCTTTTAGGAACTTCTTTTTCATAATTCTCATGAGCTATGTATACATTTCCATCAGGCGTATGAACAGGAATAAAATTGCTAGGTCATAATGCCATGAATAGGATGAACTTTCAAATCTATTGACAGCAGTGTTTCAAAGTGCTTGTACCAGTTTTATTTCTATGCACAGTATACCGAGAGTCCGTGGTTGTTCCACATCCTTGGTATATATTGATCTTACCTGAAATTTTCAAGTAAGTGATTTTGGTGGATAGGAACAACTTTGCATTTTGTTTTTATTTTGAATTTCTCCTAATGTCTAATGAATTTGATAACCTTTTTATAACTTTGTTACTCATTGTGAAATCAGCCATGTGAAATTCCTGTTCAAGTCCTTTGCCCATTTTTTATTTAAAGAGCTGCTTTTTTTCTTATTGATTTATATGTTCTGAATATTAACCTTTTATTGATATAGACATTACAATTTTTTCCTTCTAGAGCTTGTTTTTCACCTTAATGGTATTTTGCATCAGTTGCACAGGTTTGGATAATTGAAAGTACTTAAAAGACTCTTCAGGCTTTTACTCATACGAGGCTTTAATAAAGATAGAAGTTATGGTTGAGTAGGAGAAAGAAAGCACGGCAACACACTGGCATCCCAGGAGACTTCCAGATGCAGCTCTTCAGGGTCCTTTCTGAGTCACACAGTATATAGATTGTCTTCAGATCACGTGCCACATTCCATACTCACTCAGAGCTATAAATACAGCATGGATCAAAACAAACAAATTCCTTACCTTCATGGAGCTTATTTTTATTTCAGTTAGTGAGAGAGAAACAAATGAATAAACAAATAAATATGCAAACTATCAGATGGTGATATGTACACTGGACAAAATAGTGTAAGCTTACATGTTTGCTACAGTAGGAAGGGGAGGAAGAAATAAAAGTTCCTTGACAACATGATGTTTGAGTTAGAGACCTTAAGAAAATGACATAACAAGCAATACAGTTGTATGTGGGAAGTGTTTCCAGGCTGAATAAGTAGAAAGCGAAAATATTCATGCAGGAGTTACATATGGACTTTTTGAAGACAAGCAAGTGTGGTTGAAAAGAATGAGCTGGGCACGGTGAGGAGAATCATAAGAGATTAGTTGGGAGGGACGCCAAAATCTAGTAAGATATAGTAATCACAGCAATAGCTAATTGAGATGGAAAAAATCATTGTAGTGTATTAAACAAAAGAGAGACATGATCAGAGTATGCTTTGAAAGCTTGCTCTGGCTGCTGTTTTGAGAATAAATTTTAGCAGGGCAATGGGGGAAGCAAGGTGTTTGCCTAGGATGCTGCACTGATAACCCAGGAGAGACAGTGTCATGGTTTAGATGAGAGAGGGATTGTACAGATACATTTTGAAGATAGAACATTTATGGTTTGATGATGAGTTGGAATCATGTAAAGGAGTAGTTAGTGATGTCTTCTAGGTTGTGTTCTATTCCACTGGTTTCTGGAAGAATGGAGTTTCCATTTCCTGAAATGGAAAATATTGTGGAATGAAGATGTTTTAGGAAGATGGGCTGATTGGCGGAAATTAATTAAAGGGGAAGAAAAGTCCCACCACTTTAGTTACCAGGTAGGCTGTACATTTAAAAGTGTTAAAGGTGACCTGGATTATCTTTATAAGAACCAAAGTTCAGGAAATTTCCTGGGAATAATTGATATCAAAGAATTTAGTGTCACTTAGAAGGATAATAGTTTTTAGTTTTTTCCTTTAAAATTTCCTCTCTTGTATAGGAAATCCCTGAGGTACTTAAAAATGATTCTGGGGGCTTCCCTGGTGGCGCAGTGATTGAGAGTCCGCCTGCTGATGCAGGGGACACGGGTTTGTGCCCCGGTCCGGGAAGATCCTACGTGCCGCGGAGCGGCTGGGCCCGTGAGCCATGGCCGCTGAGCCTGTGAGTCCGGAGCCTGTGAATTATCCACTTTTTTTCTCTTTGAAATGCAGTTACTCTGGCTTGTATCCATTTTAGTGTCTTGCACATTTCTGATAAATATATGGAGATTTTCTCACCTGTCACGTCTTATAATTTATAATAATATTTCATGAAAACACAGGTGCTTCTTCCTTTTTCATTTCTTTTCTTTTATGTGTATCATATTTTATTTGTAGAGTTTTTTTAGTTTTGCTACATTTAGAACTTGGATGAAAACGTATTTACAGGATGATATGATAAATACATGTGTTAATGGCTCTGATCTCTAAAATTTTTAATACATATCTGGTAGAAATGAAGTCACTCATCCACATGGTATTAACTACCATTCACTTGGCGAATGGTTAATCATAATTGTAGGTGGAGTACCAAAAAGGAAATAAGTGAATAAAGTTGTAATTATAACAAGACAGTAACTCAAAAGTGATTCGTTATCTGTAGGTGCCAACAGAGTTGCTGACTAAAATAATTATCTATCCTATATTATTTATCTTTAACATTTCTTATAGTTATTATACACTTTTTAAAGATATAGCATTCCCTAAACTTTACTGAGATTATGGATTAAATCAATCCAAAAAGTGGAACATATCTAGTTTACAGGACAATTCAAGTAACTAAAAATTCGGGGTCATAGCTACAGAAACTAAAATCTTTCATTTATTTTTCCTTTACATTTATTCATCTATCCATGCAACCATGCATTTCATAAAATTAAAGGGAATCCAGTATATGCCAGGCACTGTTCTGGGTCTCGGGAGTACAAATAGTAATGAAACAGACAAATATTCATAACTGTATGAAACTTTCATTCTGGGGAAAGGGGTATAGAATTAAAATGGTCAAATAAATAAGTTACAATACAATGTCATATATGATAAGTGCTATGTCAAGGGAAGGAAAGAGAAGTAGGAATTGCCGTAATTAGGCACAGATGGGTATTATCTCCAATTTGCTTGGAAACAAATGAGGCATAGATTTCTGGAAATGAAAGATAGCTTGAGATTAGTCCTGATGGTCTCAGGTGGAGAGAGGAGGCAAGGCTGTAAGTTCTGTGGAAAAGGAAACATCTTGTCAGGAACCTGCAGAATTCTGAGGGTCTCCTCTTCTCTCTTGCCAGAGATACCAAGGCCAGAAAGATGTCTTCCTACTCAGAGCTTGCAGAATTTCTCAGCTCGATCTTGACTCCTGTGAGGGGAAATAGGGGGAAGAACAATATATTTTCCAACATCCAGACTGTTCTCACTTCATTTATATAATCCTTCTTTTCTATTCATCTTTTCCCTTCTACGTGTGCATTAGAGCATAAGAGTTCATCTTTGCCCTGTTTTCTTCTCAAATCATAGAGTGCGAGAGGAATATGAGCTTTCAGTTCTTTAGGTAAAATATATTAGGTACAATCAAAATCCTCAGATTAAAGTCTCTATAGAGGAAATTTATCCCTGTCACTGGAGGAAGAAGAAGAATCCTAAGAGGTAAATTGAATAAGGAAGCATCTAGAAAACCACCTATGGTATTTACACAAAGGTGTATTGTAGTTTAAAAAGAGACTGTGGTGGTCATATATGTACAAAATATTTCCCTCTCTCCACTTTCCAGATTTATGGTGCATGTGCCAGTTTTCTTTTGCTGTGCAGCAAATACTAAAAATTAGTGCAGTAAACCAACAATTTTATTATGTTCTCTATCACATGGATCAGACATTAAGGAAGGGCACAGTAGGGATGGCTCATTTTTGCTCTACAGTGACTGGTGCCCCCTCAGCTGTGGTGGCTTCAGTGGCTGCATATAAGTGGATGACTTCACCAGAGCCATATGGCTGGGGCCTCAGATAGGGGTGTTGAATGGGTTCTTCAGTTCTTTTCCACATTTTGCCTAATGACCAGGCAACTCTCTCTTTACATCCTCTCCATGTGTCCTTCGTGGGCTTCCTCATATCACAGCAGTGCCAGGGTAGTCAGAAATGTTGCATAGGAACTGGCTTCTCCCAGAGTGAGCCTTCCAAGAGTAGGAAACTGCCAATCTCTTAAAGCCCAGGCCTGGAGATCGGTACAGGGTCATTTCCTTACATTCTATATTTGTAAAAGTTGTCACAAAACCTACTCCGATTCAAGAAAAAGGGTCACGGAACCAACTTCTCACGGAAAGGAGAGTCAAAGAATTTGTGGCTCTTTCAGGATTACAGTTTTTGACTTCCTGAGAATTGAGTGGGTTCTTGTGACTAATTCTAGTCAATGGGTTGTGGACAGGTTGGCCTGTGTCACTTCCAGACTAGGGCATTCATCTCCATTTCTAGACTCTTCAAAAGTTTTTTTTCCGGGCTTCCCTGGTGGCGCAGTGGTTAAGAGTCCGCCTACCGATGCAGGGGACGTGGGTTCGTGCCCCGGTCCGGGAAGATCCCACATGCCATGGAGCGGCTGGGCCCGTGAGCCATGGACACTGAGCCTGCGCGTCCAGAGCCTGTGCTCCACAACGGGAGAGGCCACAACAGTGAGAGGCCCGCGTACGGCAAAAAAAAAAAAAAGTCTCTTTCCCTTAGACATAGAACCTGATAACGTTTGAGAGATTAAACTGAGTCAAAAACGAAGAGGCATGGAGTAGAGGCCTCAGTCAACCTATAATGGACATGTGGTGTAGGTGGGAAATACACCTTGATTTAAGGTACTAAGATTTGGGAGTCATGTATAAGTATACAGTAACCTACTCCATCCTGACTGATATGCAGCCTGTGTATCCACTTTCCTTATTACCCTCCCTGACTACTAAGATAGGCCCACTTTATTACCATGTGGAAGTTCTAATAGTTTTTACATGTGGGAGCAGATTTCTTCAAAGAAAATTATTACTGCCTCTTAGACGTGTCACATATGGCACAAAAACCGGAGAACAATTCAGATACTTATTCCACCCTCTCGTTCTTAAAGCTAAGCAGAGAAAAAATGTTTTAGCCAGTATTTAATGTTCCCTGAGTAGACAAAACAGCTCAAGCAGAATTTATCTTTATTATATTGTACTTGTTCTCTTGCCACTGTCATATTCCTGTCAGTGTCTGATAATTCCTTTCCTTCTCACTTTTTTTCCATTTATTTCATCGGCTTACATTTGCTTAGTGCAGGAATCAATTTCTCATGATTTCTATTTCAGGATAGCTTCATGTACTTTTAGGAACTATAAATGACAAGGAAGTTTCTTCAGTTTTACATTGAAAAGTCATTTGGTTAATTAAAAAGACTATGCTTTTCTTTTAAAATGTATTTTATTTTATTTATTTATTTTTGGCTGCATTGGGTCTTCATTGCTGCATGCAGGCTTTCTCTAGTTGCGGTGAGCGGGGGCTACTCTTCATTACAGTGGCTTCTCTAGTTGCAGAGCATGGGCTCTAGGCGCATGTGCTTCAGTAGTTGTGGCATCCGGGCTCAGTAGTTGTGGCTTGCAGGCTCTAGAGCGCAGGCTCAGTAGTTGTGGTGTATGGGCTTAGTTGTTCCGCGTCATGTGGGATCTTCCCAGATCAGGGCTCGAACCCGTGTCCCCTGCATTGGCAGGAGGATTCTTAACCACTGCACCACCAGGGAAGTCCAAGGCTGTGTTTTTCAAAGCCACTTTTTATGATGTAAGTATTTAATTTCAGAGAAGAGAAGTGTACGGTGGTCATTTTCCGTGTATTTTTTCAGCTGGGCTTATTGAACAGGATTGATTTAAATTGTATCTTCTGGTTTTTAGGTTGAAAGGGCACCCACTAGATGGCAACAATCATTGGATTTGATTTTTTTTTTCAAATCAGGACTTCAAATCCTGAACAAGGTACAACATGGCCCCAGCAAATGTTCTGTGTTCATGTCGCAAATTGGGAAACGTTCAGGATGAGTTTTATCAGGTCAGTCAAGCGTGGTTAGAAAAGAAACCTTGAATTACAAGATAATAGAATGTCAAAATTAGAACTTACAAATGACACATCTCCACTCAGATCACACTTCCCTACTTCTCCTGAATAATGATCATCTGGAAACTGCTTGAACTCTCATATGACAGGAAGATCAAAGAACAAAAATTGTAGCTCATTTCCTGTATGAATAGCTCTAAGTATGAGAAAGTACATCTTTCATTGCCATGGAATTTGTATCACTGTCATCATGTAATTGTGCACGTGACTTCCAGTCCATCAGTGATACAGAACAACTGTGCCTCTCTCACATGTTAAGATCTGAACTGACCACTGCCTTGTCTACGTGGTCCCTAATTATGACACTCATATAGAAGAGTACTGAATATCTCTAAAGTGACCATACATGCAACTACTACACAAATCAAGAAATTAAGTTCTGTCAGCACCCAGATGTGTATATGTTCCTTCCAATAACATTCCATCCCTCTTTTGTAGACGTAGTTACTATTCTGGACAGGTATATATGAAGTTTCTTATCTTTCTTTTCTTTTTTTATAAATTGAGGTATAGTAGATTTACAATATTATATTAGTTTCATGTGTACAACATAGTGATTCAAAAATTTTGTAGATAATACTCCATTTATATTATTATAAAATATCGGCTATATTCCCTGTGCTGTAGAATATATCCTTGTTGCTTATTTATTTTATACATAGATCTTGTGTCTCTTAATTCTGTACCCCTGTCTTTCCCCTCCTCACTTTTTGTCCTCACTGGTAACCACTAGTTTCTTCTCTGTGTCTGTGAGTCCACTTCTGTTTTGTTATATACATTTGTTTTATTTTTTAGGTTCCACATATAAGTGATAACATAGAGTATTTGTCTTTCTCTCTCTGACTTATTTTACTAGGCTTAATACCTACATTGTTGCAAATGGCAGAATTTCATTCATTTTATGGTTAATACTCCATTTCGTGTGTGTGTGTGTGTGTGTGTGTGTGTGTGTGTGTGTGTGTGTCACATCTTCTTTATCCATTCACCTGTTGATGGACACTTAGGTTGCTTCCGTATCTTGGCTATTGTAAATAATGCTGCTATGAACATTGGCGTGTGCATGTGTCTTTTAAAGTTAGTGCTTTCATTTTCTTTGGATATATACCCAACAGTGGAATTGCTGGATCGTGTGGTAGTTCTATTTTTAGTTTTTTGAGGACCCTCCATATTGTTTTCCATAGTGGCTGCACCAATTTATGATCTCACGAACAGGATACTACGATTCCCTTTTCTCCACTTCTTTGCCAGCATTTTCTATTTGTAGACTTTTTGATGATAGTCATTTTGACAGGTGTGAGGTGATATCTCATGGTCGTTATGATTTGTAGTTCTCTGATGATTAGCCCTGTTGAGCATTTTTTTTGGTGTGCCTATTGCCCATCTGTATATCTTCTTTGGAAAAATGTCTCTTTAAGGCTTCCGGCCATTTTTTAAAGTTAGGTTGTTTGTTTTTTGGATATTGAGTTATATGTACTATTTATAGTTTTTGGATATCAACTTCTTATCAGGCAGTCATGTCATTTGCAAATATTTTCTCCCATTCAGTAGATAGTCTTTTCATTTTGTCAGTGGTTTCATTTGCTGTGCAAAAGCTTTTAATTTTAATGTGTCCCATTTGCTTATTTTTGCTTTTTTAATTTTGCCTTAGGAGACAGCTCCAAAATATATACACATATTTAAGATTTAAGTCAAAGAATGTTCTGCTTATGTTTTCTTCTAGGAGGTATAGGGTTTCAGGTCTTACATTTAGATCTTTAATCCATTTTTAGTTTATTTTTGTATATAGTGTGAGGAAATGTTCTGATCTCATTTTTTTTTTTTTTACATGTAGCTGTCCAGTTTTCCTAGCATGACTTAGTGAAGAGATTGTCTTTTCCCTGTTGTATATTCTTACCTACTTGGTCATAGAATAATTGATGATGAGTGCTTGGGTTTATTTCTGGGCTCTCTATTCTGTTCAGTTGATCTATGTGTCTGTTTTTGTGCCAGTACCATGCTGTTTTGATTACTGTAGATTTGTAATATAGTCTGAAGTTAGAGTGTATGATACCTTCAGCTTTGTTCTTTTTTCTCAAGATTGCTTTGGCAATTTGGGTTCTATTGTTGTTCTGTATAAGATGATTTATTCTAGTTCTTGGGTATTTTGATAATGATTGCATTAAATCTATAGATTGCTTTGGGTAGTATGGACATTTTAACAATATTAGGTCTTCCAATCCAAGAACAAGAGCTATCTTTCCATTTCTTTGTATCATTTTAAAATTCCTACATCAGTGTTTTATAGTTTTTGGAGTATAGGTCTTTTACCTCCTTGGTTAAATTTATTTGAAAGTATTTTATTCTATTTGATTCAACTGTAAATGAGATTGTTTTCTAATTTCTCTGATAGTTCATTATTAGTGTATATAAAAGCAACAGATTTCTGTATATTAATCTTGTATCCTGCAACCTTACTATTCATTTATTAGTTCTAATAGTTTTTTGGTGCAGACTTTAGGGTTTTCTATATTTAATATAATGTCATCTGCAAATGTTCACAGTTTTACATTTTTCCTTCTGGTTTGGATGCCTTTTACTTCTTTTTCTTGTCTGACCGCTGTGGCTAGGACTTCCAATACTATATTAAATAGACATGGCAAGAGTGGGCATCCTTGTCTTGTTCCTAATTGTAGAGGAAAGCTTTCAGCTTTTCATTATTGAGTATGATGTTAGCTGTAGATTTGTCATAAATGGCCTTTATTATGTTGAGATATGTTCCCTCTATCCAAACTTTGATGAGAGTTTTTATCATAAATGGATGTGGAATTTTTGTCAAATGCTTTTTCTGATCTATTGAGATGATCCTGTGATTTTTATCCTTCTTTTTGTAAATATGATATACCACATTGATTGATTTGAAAAACTTTAACCATTCTTGCATCCCTGGAATAAATCCCACTTGATCATGTTGTATGATCCTTTTTCTATACTGTTGAATTTGATTTGCTGATATTTTGTTCAGGATTTTTTCATCTTTATTCATCAGAGATATTGGCCTTTAATATTCTTTATTTGCAGTGTCTTTGTCTGGTTTTGGTATCAGCATAATGGTGGCCTCGTAGAGTAAATTTGGGAGTGTTCCATTCTCTTCCATTTTTTGGAATAATTTGAGAAGGATAAGTATTAGCCAGCTCTTTATATGTTTGGTAGATTCCCCTGTGAAGCCATCTTCTCTTGGACTTTTGTTTGCTGGGAGTTTTTAAATTACAGATTCAATTTCCGTGTCAGTGATCTGTCCAGATTTTCTGTTTCCTCCTGATTCTGTCTTGGAAGGTCGTATGTTTCTAGAAATGTGCCCATTTTTTTAGGTTTTCCAATGTGTTGGCATATAACTTTTCATAGTACTCTCTTAGGACTTTTTGTATCTCTGTGCTATTTGTTGTCATTTCTTATCTTTCATTTCTTATTTTGTTTATTTGGGTAATTTCTATTTTCTTCTTGATGAGCCTGGCTAAAGACATCAATCTTGTTTATCTTTTCAAAGAACCAGCTCTTGGTTTCATTGATCTTTTATATTTTTGGGGGGGGTCTGTATTTCTTCTCTGATCTTTATTATTTCCTTTCTTCTGCTTTGGGATTTGTTTGTTGTTCTTCTTCTGATTCATTTAGGTGGAAGGTTAGTTTGTTTATTTGAGATTTTTCTTGTTTCTTTAGGTAGGTTTGTATCACTATAAACTATCCTCTTAGAACTACTTTTGCTGCATCCAATAGATTTTGGAAAGTTGCATTTCCATTTTCATTTGTCTCAAGGTATTTTCTGATTTCCTATTTGATTTTTTTATTGACCCATTGTTTTTTTTAGTAACATGTTGTTTAGTGTCCACCTGTTTGTATTTTTCCCATTTTTCTTCCTGTAACTGATTTCTAAATTCAAAATATTGTAGTCAGAAGAAAATGTTTGATATAATTTCTATCATTTTAAATTTGTTGAGACTTGTTTTTAGGCCTAGCATGTGATCTAATCTGTAAAATATTCCATATGCACTTGAAAAGAGTGTGTATTTTACTCTTTTAGGATGGAATGTCTGTAGATACTTCTTAAATCTAACTGATCTGTTGTGTCATTTAAGACCATTGTTTTCCTTATTGATTTTCTGTTTGGATGATCTGTCCATTGATGTAAGTGGGGTATTAAAGTCGCTTACTGTTATTGTATTGTTGTCAATTTCTCCCTTTATGTCTGCTTTATATATTTAGTTGCTTCTGTATTGGGTGCATATAACATAATAAGTGTAAAATCCTCTTACTGTATTTTTTTTTTTTTTCGTGGTACGTGAGCCTCTCACCGACGTGACCTCTCCCGCTGCGGAGCACAGGCTCCGGACGCGCAGGCCCAGCGGCCACGGCCCACAGGCCCAGCCGCTCCATGGCACGCGGGATCCTCCCGGACCACGACACGAACCCGCGTCCCCCGCATCGGCAGGCGGGCTCCCAACCACCGCGCCACCAGGGAAGCCCTCCTCTTACTGTATTGATCCCTTTATCATTATATAACGTCCTACTTTGTCTTTCGTTACAGACTTTTAAAGTCTCTTTTGTCTGACATGAATACTACCAGCCAGCTTTCTTGCCATTTCCATTTGCATGAAGTGTCTTTTTCCATCCCTTTGCTTTCAGTCTGTGTGTGTCTTTAGTTCCAGTGAGTCTCTTATAAGCAGCATATAGATGGGCCTTTTTTTTTTTTTAATCCAATAAGCCATCCTCAATCTTTTGACTGGATCCTTTAGTCCATTGACTTTTAAAGTATTGATAGGTATATACTTATGGCTATTTTATTACTTGTTTTCCATTTGTTTTTTTGTGGATCTTCTCTGTTCTTTTCTTCTTTTAGTTTCTTCCCTGTGGTGTGATGATTTTTGTGTGTGTGTGTGTGTGTGTGTGATATGTTTGTGTTTCTGTCTCTAGATTTTGTGTATTTATTGTAGTTTTTTGATTTGTGGTTATCATGTGGTTCATACATGTTGAACTATAACTATATCCACTTGTTTTTTAAAAGGTAGTCTTTTAGGTTCAAACACATTCTAAAAGATCTACATTTTTTGTTCCCTTTCCCCACATTTTGTATTTTTGATGTCATATTTTATGTCTTCCTGTTTATCCCTTTGCTGGTTACTGTAGTCATTGTTGATTTTACACTTTTCTTTTAATCTTCATACTAGCTTATTTAAGTGGTTGATCCTTTGCCTTTATTATACATTTGCCTTTATTAGTGGAATTTTTCCTGTCCTATAAATTCTTTAACATTTCTTTTAGGATAGGTTTAGTATTTATGACCTCTTCTAGTTTTTGATTATCTGAGAATTTCTTTATCTCTCTTTCTAGTCTAAATGATAATATTGCTGGTTAGAATATTCTAGGTTGCAGGTTTTTCCCTCTTAGCACTTTTAATATATTATGTCATTCCATCCTGGCCTGCAAAGTTTCTGCAGAAAAATAAGCTGATAGCCTTACAGGGATCCCCTCTTATATGAATAATGACTCTATTTTTCTCTTACCGCCTTTAGAGTTTTCTCTTTATCTTTAATTTTTGCCATTTTAGTTACAATATATTTTGTTGTGGGTCTGTTTGGGTTCATCTTGTTTGAGACCCTTTGTGCTTCCTGTACCTGGATATCTCTTTCCTTCTTCAGACTTGGGAAGTTTTCAGTCATTATTTTATTAAATACATTTTCTTTTTTTAAATTGAAGTATAGTTGATTTACAATATTGTATTAGTTTCAGATGTATAGCATGGTGATTCAGTAGTTTTGCAGATTATTCTCCATTATTGGTTATTACAAGATAATGGGTATTCTTTGGCCCCCTTCTCTCTCTCTTCTCCTTCTGGGACCTATAATGTGAATGTTGTTATGCTTGATGTTATCCCAAAGATCCCTTAAACTGTTTTCATTTTTCATTGTTTTTCTTTTTGCTGTTCTGATTGGGCAATTTCCATTATTCCATCTTTCAGATCACTTATGTGTTCTTTATCACATAGTCTGCTATCCATTACTTCTGGTGTGTTTTTCATTTCATTTATTGTATTCTTCAGTCTGACTGGTTCTTTTTTGTATTTTCTAGTTCCTTGTTAAAATTCTCACTACTTTCATCCATTCTTTTCCCTAATTTAGTTACAAATCTTATTACTAATGCTTTGAATCTTTTAGCTAGTAAATTGTTTATTTCTGTTTCATTAGTTGTCTTTATAGGGGTTTTCTCTTTCTCTTTCAATTGAGACAAATTCCTCTGTCTTCTCATTTTCCTTATCTTTTTATGCCTCTATGAAATTAGGTGAAGCAGTTATCTATGGAGGTATTGAAAGGGTATCCTTATGTGGGAGTATTGGTATACAGTCTGAGTGTGCCCAGTGGCTTTGGTGGGAGAGCTGGATTTGACATGAATACAAGTCATGTCTTTTCTCCAAGTGGCCTGACAGCTATCACCTTGGTAGGAGGTGGGGCTGGGGTAGGAGGGGCTAGGGCTAGAACTAGGTGTGAAGTGGGGCTTCGCCTCTGCTCAGTGGCTATAATTGCCCTATTAGGTGAGGGGTCAGGTCTAGAGCAGAAGCTCTGAGGGTTGGGCCCAGGCTAGCTCAGTTCCCTTTAAATGTGTGCTTTTCCCCTCCCAGCACTGGCACCCTCGGTCCCAGAGGTGAGCAGTGCTGGAACAAGAGGGGTGGTGTGGGTATTTGGTGAGGGGTGGGATGCAGGGTGTGGTATTCTTGCTGCTGTCAGAGATCGTACTGCCTCTGATGTGCTGCCTCTGCAATTGCAAGTAATGGCTGCCCCCTCCCTGCTCAAATTCCACTTAGGGTTTGAACCTCCTCAGTCTCTCATGGTCGAGCTTTTTCATTGGTCATGGCCACCCATGCTATGGTAGGGAGTTGTTACATGAGGCAAACGATGCTCAGACTTCGTTCAGCTCAGGCTGGGGTGGGGGCTAGGGCAGTTGCAGGAAACAGGTCAGACAGCTGCAGGGTTTCAATCCGCCCTTTCAGCCCTGCTTTGGGAGCAAGCAAGCGTTTGCATGTTACTTATGGGCAGAGTCCAGGCTTCCCACAGCCCCCCTGTTAGTCCCACTAGCCTTCTAACCAGCCAAGTGGGCTTGTCTTCCCTCTGTCAGACCCCAGGGTTGGGGCACCCACTATGTGGCTCAAACCACTCACTCCTCAGGGTGGGATTCCACTAGTGTAATCTCCCTTTTCCTCTGAGTTCCCTGCCAGGGGAACAGGTCCTGACCTGATCACTTCTCTTATCCTCCTACCCAACTCCATGTGTGTCTTTCTTCAAGCCTTGGTTGTACAGGAGTCTTTCTGCTAGTGTCCAGTTAGTTTTCCGTGAGAATTGTTTCACATGTAGTCGTATTTTTGATGTGCTCATGCGGGGGAGGTGAGTTCTATGTCCTACTCCACCATCTTGATTTGAGTCCCTTGGCCTGGTATTTTTAAGAAACTGCAAACACAGGAGAAGCTTTTCTGTTTTATTTCTTAGATTCCACATATAAGTGATAATATATAGTATTTGCCTTTCTCTGTCTGACTTATTTCACTAAGCATAATACCTTCCAAGTCCATCCATGTTATTGAAAAGGGAAAAATTTCATTCTTTTTAATAGCTGATTAGTATCCCAGTGTATGTATGTGTATATATGTGTGTGTATGTATGTATATGTGTATACACACACACGCACACACACACACGTACCACACCTTCTTTTTCCATTCACCTGTTGATAGACATTTAGGGTAAAAAATATGTCCTAGGTTTATCTGTTTTGAACTTTATTTAAATGGAACAATACTATTTGTTTAATTTTGTGGCTTGCTTTTTGTACTTAGCTTTACAGTTGTTAAGACTTGAGTAGTAGTAGTTTGTTCATTTTTGGTGCTTTATTGTATGCTTTTGTATAAATATACCATAATTTATTTGGTATTTTCCCTAAATCCAGTAAACGTCATAGTATGTGTGTCCTGAACATGTGGGTGTGTTTGTTTCTGTAGGATGTATACACAGAAGTGAAGTTTTTCCATGACAGGATATACGCATCTTAAATTTTACTAGAAACTGTTTAAATGTTCTGTAAAGTAATTATTCCAATCTACACTCCAACCAACATTCCTTTTGCTCCATATCCTCCCAACATTTGTACTATCAGATTTAAAATTTTTGCCCAATATGGTGAGTGTGATTATAATTTCATGTCTCTGGTGATTATTGAAGTTGAGCATATTTTCCTATGATTATTGACTGTTTGAATTTTCTTTTCTGTAATATGCCTTATCTTTTCTTCTATATGACAGCATTTTAAAATGAGGACAAATTTCACATTTCTGCTAGTTTTC
The DNA here is from genome assembly GCF_008692025.1 of Phocoena sinus. Classification (NCBI taxonomy): domain Eukaryota; kingdom Metazoa; phylum Chordata; class Mammalia; order Artiodactyla; family Phocoenidae; genus Phocoena; species Phocoena sinus. Next base: position 33,100,232 of record NC_045775.1, read on the forward strand.
TGTTCTTTCATTTTTGTAAAATTATAGAGATTCTTGGATTACTTTTTCTATATGTATTTTAGACTGGTCCTTTCTTATTATAATACAACATGAGAATGAAACGCAGTATTCTTTGGAATGGTGCAGAATAAATTATAGCTCTAGTCCCCTTCATTTGAAGATGATACTTAGATTTGCATTAGCAATTTCAGTGGCTTTGTTAGCGGCCATAATTTATCCCACAGTATTGAAAGGCAGTGTTCTGTTGAGCTTGGTGGCATTTTTATAGAGTGACCTGAACAGGTAGGTTAATTTCTTCTCAAGGTCAATTAATTTTTTTTGTTGTTTTTTTTTTGCGGTATGCGGGCCTCTCACTGTTGTGGCCTCTCCCGTTGCGGAGCACAGGCTCCAGACGTGCAGGCTTAGCGACCATGGCTCACGTGCCCAGCCGCTCCGCGGCATGTGCCTCCCAGACCAGGGCATGAACCCGTGTCCCCTGCATCGGCAGGTGGACTCTCAACCACTGCGCCACCAAGGAAGCCCCAATTAATAGTTCTTATAACCTACCTACACATTGAGCACCATTGTCTTTCCCTTTTATTGGAGAAATACATTAGGGTGAATTATTCTTCTCCTTGGTCAAGAAGAGGAGTTGGGTAGGAACAACAAGTTTGTGTATAAAAGTTGAGCAAATTCTAATAGGAAGGTAAAATTTTCATAGAATGACCTTTCATATGCCAAAAATACCAGTATTTTATATAGAAGAGATTATACTAAGAACATAGTGTTTTGGTTTTCATTGAATATGTAACAAAAACATTGAGCAAACATGTTTCATGGGATATAATTATAAGCAACTTAATTTTCAATTCCCATTCTTGTTTCATGTTCACTCTCTAGGGTTAGTATCTCTCCTACCTCTCTCTGTCCCAACTGGGCCCTGCCACCAGCGGGAAAGGGGTGCAGTGGCAGATTCTCTCTTTCCCCACCTTGCGATTTGAGTCTTTTCCTGCATCTTCCCAATTGTGGTTTCTGGCCCTTCTAAGGTAAAAAAGTGAGAGAAAATGAGAGAAGAAAATGGGCAGGGCAAGTTCTTACTTGACATAGTATTTTGCATGATTGTAATGCTCTCTGAGCTTTGAAAACATTTCAAGCTGACACAACCTTGTGCAACACTTTCATATGTTCTTAGAAGAGATCTCTATTGCCTGACATCCCAATCCTGCAGTTCCCTTGATGCAGATAATAAGCTCCCCACTGGTTGGCTGTTTGGTGGTGCACTTCCACACAGACCATCTCTCTGTTGGGTCTCAGTTGACCCTCTTGGGCAAAATTCCTTTAATGAGTTTCCAGCTGGATTTTTCTTTTACGAATGCAATCTACCTCTGGAATACTCATCTTTAGCTCTCTCATCAGGACTGCAGGTACCAAATTGGTACTTCCCTCTGAGATGGAACTATAACTCAACCAACCTCTTAACCTTTAAGTTTCCAGAGCATAAATTAGACCACTGCATGTGTCAGTCAAACTCTCCAAGTGTCCTATGGAGTCCTTTTTCTCTAGTCTTGAGGTGAAGCGTAGGTATCCTTTCCTTCTTCCACTCTGGAATGGGACTTACAGCACACCAACTCTCTTTGCTCAGAAATTCTTTGTTAACTATTAGATTTCTAACTTTGTTTATACCCTTAACATGGGGGGGGGGAGGAAAGATTCTGCTTTGGAGTATAGTATATTTTATAATTTAAACCAAAAATAAGGCTAAAATAATTTTATTTAAACAGAAATAAAAACACATTGCATACTTTGTCCTTTTTAGTCAACTAATATTTACTGAGTGTCTATTATGTCAGGCACTGTTTTAGGAGCTGGAATCACACTTGGAAATAAAACAAAAAAAAATCCTTGTCATTGTAGAGCTTATATTCTAGTTTGGGTAGAGAAATAACAATGTAAACAAGTAACATATATAGCATGTTAGATGATGTTAAATGCTAAGACAAGAAAACTCTAATGAGAAAAATAAGGAAGGGGAAACAGTCAGTGAGGGTGTTGTCATCTTAGATAGAGTGACCAGGAAAGATCTCAGAAGAGGCTGATGTTTGAACAAAGACCTGCAGAAGATGAAGAAGTAAACCATGCAGTTGCTATGTGAAGAGGATTCCAGGTAAAGTGGTCATATTAGGCCATGGTCCTGAAGTGGGAGCACAACTGGTTTGTATGAGAAAATCAAGGAGGCTGATATGGTTGAAGGGAGTGATCCAGGAGAAAAGTAGCAGGAGATGTGGTCATAGAGGAAAACAGTGGGAAGGGCTAGATTGTTTAGGGCCTGTAAACCACTGAGAAAACACTGGCTTTTGCCTCAAGTACAACTTGGAATCATTGGAGTGTTTTGAGCAGAAGGAAGACATCATCTAAGTTGTATTTTAGTAGGATTATTCTGCTTCCATGTACAGAGTAGAGTATGGGGTGGGGGCAATGGCAGAAGCCAGAGACCATTTAGGGGACTACTGCAATCATCCAGGCAAGAAATGATGGTGTCTTGAAAAGAGTCAATAGCGGGGAAGCTGGCAAGAGGTAGACAGAATTTAGATACATTTTAAGAAGAGCAGACAGGAATTCAGGATTAATTGGATAAGGGTCTGAAAATGAGTACAGGTTTTGGCCTGAGAAATTGGAAGGGAAGTCTTGTCATTTACTGAGATAAAGCAGATTGAGAAAGAAGCACATTTGGAGGGGAAGGCTAGGGGTTCTGTTTTACACATGTTAAGTTTGAGATGTTATTAGAAACATCAAGGAAACATGTGGTTACAAAGTCTGAGATTTAGGGGAGACTTCCAGGCTGGAGATAGAAATGATATCCCTATTGGAGTAGAATAGCTTGGAGGCCAGTAATGAGTCATAAGTTTCTCCTAAAGGGAGATATTGAATCCTGAAATATGAAAATACCTTAGAATTTCTAAGAGCTGGGACTAAAATCTTCCACTCAGTTGGTGCTCATTTAATATCGGTCATCGAGGATGATGAGGATACCTGTTGTCCTGATGTCTCAGCCTTCCAGTGGTCATCTCTTATAAAATCCCTGAGCTGAGTATGAAAGTCTAGCTGAATGGAGGTACAGTAGATAACTTCAAGTAGAGACTGCTGTGGCCAACTCAACTTTAACCATGGAGTCAGGGAAGTCAGTGCTTCTAACCTGGGGTCATAGGACATCCTGGGGTGCTCACTGCTGCTGATCGCTTTCCCAAGGTGGATAGTGTTACTTAGTGTTCATTAACAATCAGTGAATAAATGTGCTTTCTAGCTAAGTCCTCAAGACAGATCTTTGTTTCTGCCACTTTTGTTTCTGAGTCAAACTCCTTTTTTCCTGGCCTCAGCCATTAGCTTCAGCAGCTTAAGAAGTGACTTTGAGAAGACTTCTGTAGATTTAAGCATGTGGCTGAGAAACTCTGGAGCCAGACTGCTGTGCATACAAGCTAGCCCTGCTGCTTACAAGCAGTGTGAATTTCCATAGGTCAATTATCCTCTATGGGACTCAGTTTCCTTATCTGTACAATGGAGCTAATTGTAGTAACCACCTCATATGCTTGCTGTAAAGATTACATTAGGTAATTTACAAAAATCTTTAACCTTGAACAGAGTAAGTTGGAAATAAACGTAGGCCACTACCTGCCTGCTACTTGAAGTACATCATTATTCAGCAAACTGTTGTGGAAGGGATGAAGAGGAAATTCCTCTCTACTATGTCCCATCTAGTTCTTCCTTGATAACCTTAAAGAAGGACTTATTCAAAGGGCCATGTATGATCCTCTTATGGTGCTGGTCAAGAAAACTCCCAGTTGACCGTGACTCTCCCTTTGGAATTGGCTTGCAGGGAATAAAGATGCTGTAGGACACTTCTTTATTGTGTCACATCCCTGCAAGTCTCAAGGACTTCATAGACCCTGTAACGCTATCCCTCTGAGGTAGTTTTGGATGAATGAAGAGACACAGAAAAGATATATAAAGTTGGAGCCTGGGGAGAGTGAAAATTCCCAGGAAGCTTCTCAAGCACTACTCTCAAAGTAAATTTGCACCTTCCTGTTTGAAATTAAGTTTTCTGGAGTGGTGGGCATTGGCCAGGATATAGGCCTATGAGGTTCAAGGTGAAGTGCCACCAGGAAAACAACAACAAGAACAACACACAAAACTCAGTAACCTCATGTCTGAAATTGTTAGTTCAGTTTTGTTATTATTTACTTTTGAAATTCAGTTCAGGTATGGCATTTCTAGAAGTGAAAGATTGATCCAGGATTGACTTAAGCTATATTTTCATTGAATAAGAAATATTTCAATTGCATATTAAATTGGTTTAGTTTCCTTGTTTTTAAATTATTCTTTAATTTATTTGGTTTATTTGGAACATGTAATTTGATAGACCATACATTCAGAATTATCCTAAAGAGAGGTTGCCCTTATTATTTTTAGTTATCAAATCGCTTAGGTTTTCTAACTGTAGGAAGTTTATATCTGGCAACAATAAGAAACAGATCAGATGTAATATATCCCTTTTTTAAATACAAGTATAGATGACATACAATATTATACTCATTTCAGGTGTACAGCACAGTGATTCAACATTTATATACATTACAAATTGATCACCACGAGTCAGTAACCATCTGACACCATAAAAATAATTGGCTATATTGACATAGGGATGCTGTATAATCCCATTAATTATTTATTTTATAACTGGAAGTTCACTACATCCCTTTTAAATTGAGGATGCAGAGTTCCATTGCCAATACTATTTCTAAAATCAAACCACATTTTTTATTTTAAAAAGGAGTGTACATATACACAGGCACAAACACACCTACACACAATTTCTCCTTTTATTGAAACAACATACATTCATGCACATATATGTGGATAGTGAGCAGTAGTATTTGGCCTCTGCTGGATTGTTCTAGCACTTTCTGGGGAAGAAATTAGTCCCAGAGCAGTGATGTAAAACATACCACTTATTCTAAATGTCATTTTGGCCACCAGTATTTCTTCACTTTTTTTCTGCATGGTAATTGCTATTCTAGTCCACATAAATCATGACTATTAGAAAATCAAAAACAATGGAGCTGGTCTTCTCCTCAGGCAACTTGTACTCTCTCATGGAAAGCCAGTGCTGTCAGTAATCAAAGTACAAATTGTTCCCTCAGGAGAACGATGATGACAGGAAGAAACAGCATACACAGAAAATTATATGCTTGAGAAAGCAGAACTACACTAACAGGTACCTAAGAGAAGCACAAATTGTCTACACATTTCACACATCAATAGATGTGAAGTAATTATATATTGTGGAGTCCTAGAATTTCAGAGTTCAAAGGAATATTAGAGGTCTTTCAGGCCACAGATAAGAAAACTGAAAAGGTAAGTGATTTTCACAATTCCTCAGAGCTAGTTTCCAGCTAAACAGAGAGTTAGATGTTCTGTTTCTGGTCGTCCAAGTCAATTTTTTTCAATGGTAATATTCTAAATAGTCTACTCTCTCAAACTTCCAAATTCTAGGGTTAAGGGCAGAAGTCATTTGGGCAAATGTACAATGACATGTATACACCATTATAGTATCATACAGAGCAGTTTCACTGCCCGAAAAATCCTTTGTGTTCTGCCCATTCATCCATCCCTCCCCGCTAAACCCTGGAAACCATTGATTTTTTTTACTATTGCTATAGTTTTACTTTTTCCAGAATGTCATACCATTGGACTCATACAGTAAGTGGCCTTTTTCAGATTGGCTTTTTTCGCTTAGTAATATGAATTTAAGGTTTTTTAAATGTCTTTTCATGGTTTGATGACTTATTCCTTTTTAGCACAGAATAATATTTCACTGTCTGGATGAACCACAGATTATCTGTCTGTTCACTTATTGAAGAACATCTTGGTTCTTCCACATTTTGATAATTATGAATAAGGCTGCTACAAACATATGTGTGCAGTAGTTTGTGTAGACATAAGCTTTAGCTCCAAGGAGCGTAACTGCTAGTTCATAAGGTAAGAGCATGCTTAGTTTTGTAAGAAATTGCCAAACTGTCCTTCAGAGTGGCTGCGCAATCTTGCATTTCCACCAGCAATGAATGAGAGTTCCTGTTGTTCCACGTCCTTATCCGCATTTGGTGGTATTAGTGTGCTGGATATTGGCCATCCTATTAGACGTGTAGTGGTATCTCATCGCTATTTTAATTTGCCTTTCCCTGATGACATATGATGTAAAGTATCATTTCATGTGTTTTCTGTTTTTCTTTTTGCCACGTGTATACCTTCTCTAGTGAAATTTCTGTTGAGGTCTTTGGCCCATTTTTCGGTGGTGTTCTTTAATTTCTTACGGTTGAATTTTAAGAGTTCTTTGTCTATTGGGGTAACACACCTTTACCAGTTGAGCCATTTACAAAGATTTTATCCAAGTCTGTGGATTGTCCTCTTATTCTCTTAACATTATCTTTTGCAGAGAAGAAGTTTTTACTTTTAATGAAGTTCACTTTATCAAATATTTCTTTTATGGATATTGCTTTTGGTATTGTATCTAAGAAGCCATTTTCATACCCAAGGTTATCTAGGTTTTCTGTGTCATTACTGTTAAGGAGTTTTATAATTTTGCATTTTACATTTAGATCTATTATCCAGTTTGGGTTAATTTTAGTGAAGGGTGTAAGGTCTGTGTCTATATTCATTTTTTTGCATGTGGTTGTCTAGTTATACCAGCACCATTTCTTATAAAGACTATCTTTGCTCCATTGTTTGGAGCAAACACTTTATTCCAAAGTATTACCTTTGTTCCTTTTTCAAAGATCAGTTGATATATTTATGTGGGTCTATTTCTGGGCTCTCTATTTTGTTTACTTAACCTATTTGTCTATTCTTTCACCAATACCACATTGTCTTGATAACTGTAGCTTTATAATGAGCCTTGCATTGAAGTCATGTAGACAGTCCTCCAACTTTGTTCTCCTTCAGTATTGCGTAAGCTATTCTGGGTCTTTGGTCTTTTCACATAAATGTTAGAATCAGCTTGTCAGTATCTACTTGCTGAAATTTTCTTTGGAATTGCATTGAATCTACAGATCAAATTGGAAAGAACAGACATCTTGATAATATTGAATCTTTTTATCTGTGAACATTGAACATTTCTCCATATATTTAGTTCTTTGATTTCATTCAACAGAGTTTTATAATTTTCCTTAAATAAATCTTATACCTATTTTGTTAGATTTATACCTAAGTATTTAATTTTGGGGGTGCTAATGTAAATGGTATTGCATTTTTAATTTCAACTCCTACTTGTTCATTGCTGGTATATAGGAAAGCAATTGACTTTTGTATATTAACCTTGTATCCTGCAACCTTACTATAATTCCTCATCATTTTCAGGAATTTTTTTGTTGATTCTTTTGATTTTTCTGCATCATGTCATTTGCAAACAAAGTTTTATTTCTTCCTTCCTAATCTGGGAATGGGTGTTAAAATACTTCCTAACTCATTCTATGAGGCCAGCATTATCCCAGTTTGAATCATGAACATAGATTCAAAAATCCTGAACAAAATATTAGTAAACTGAGTCCAACAATGTATAAAAGAATATATATTGCCACAAGTTAATATCTGTCTCCTACTGTTCTTTTAACACTAATGGCAAAGAATGGTGAATGGAGGTCTTCCTCAGCCCTGGCACTCATGACATTTTTTTGGCTACTCACAGGTAGTATGAAATTTTATACTCAAATAGAATTTCTAAGCACAATCTAAATTCAATAAACATCTACATCACTTGTTAAAATACATGTTTTAGCTCTCACCACATACCTTCTAAGTAGGCCTGAGTATGCTTATGAAACTTCCCTGGTGATGATTATATACACTGATTTTCAGCAGTTGAAAACTACTATATTAGTAGAAAACTCTGCAGCTTCCATAACTTTCTAGGCTAAATAAATTAAAAATAATACTTTGAGAATTTTGTTGAGCAAGAACTAGTAGCAGTGGAACACCTCTGTGTTTTGTCCATAACTTTTCAGGTAAAGGCAAATTTTGGTATGAAGTTTTTAGAGGATTTTTTTCTCTCTTTGTCTCTTTTTTAGTATGAATTCATTTTTAGTGTACACTGTTACCAAAACAAGGATAAGGGCACAGTGTTGGGGTCATGGTTTTCTCGGTTTCCATAGCAATTCCTTAGAGAGAACAGATACAATTACCTTTCAGGTTACTATGAGCTGTAGAGACACAGCAAACAGAGAAAATAAGCTTCATGTTGACTAGCAGTTCTTGATAGCAAGTTGAACACCATCTCACAACTTGATGTTTTCCTTAAATTTTAGGTCACTACACAAGCCCATAGAAGCTAAGTTACTTTTAAATTCCAAATAAGATGATTGCACAATCAAGCATTTCTTGATCTTCACAATTCTATACGATATACCCTATTTAGAGTTCTCAAAATGTAGGGAGAATCCAAAAATTAGTTTTTGTCATTGTTAGGTTGCCCATAGTGTTTTTTTGCTGAGCTAAATTGAGTATAAAAACATCTGTTAAGGGATACCGTATTGGAAAAAACAGTAGTTTGTCTAAAAGAAATGCAATTAATGTATTATTTTTCTTCAGTTGTTTGTTAGAACTCACTGATTTATTATAATTTTTATTGAGTCTCATACTTTTCTATCTTAGGTAGAGAGAGAAAATGATGGATCAAGCGTAAAAAAAGATGAATGCTCCATATTTAAATTTAAATTAATTAAAATTTAGTACCTCACTAGTTACTTTTTAAGTGCTCAAAAACCACGTGGGGCTTGTGTCTAACATTTTGGACAGCACAGATACAGAATATTTCTGTCATTGCAGAAAGTTCTATTGGATAATATTTCCCTAGATTCCTATTTCTTGTAGACATAGGAGTATAACTGGCATTCCAATAATGTTCCAGAGTTTCAAAGAAAGAAATGATATATTCTGTGTGTTTCATTTTAGAAGTTCAAGAAACAGAGAACACATTTTAAAACATTTATTCCAATTTAAAATATATTGAATGTTAGGGAATTTAAAGTGGTTAGTTAGGATTTATCTACCTGAGTAATTTGTGATGTGGATACTCGGCTGTTAAGTAATATTGTTTTATATATTCTTAAATGACTTAAGATTTTGAAGTTTTATGATATAGTGAAAATATGAAGATTGTGTCATAGGAAGGTGGTATAAAACATAAAAACAGGCTACCTGATTATAGGGTCCATAATCTCACCCACTATGTTATGAGCGAATGAAAAATGTCTGTAAGATGTCTATTTTCCATTCTAACTAATGAGGGAGATGACAATATAAACAAAATGTTTGCTGTGCTGGGTTAGGACTGTTGAATGTCGTCTTCTTCCAGTTTCACATGTAGGTGAAATAACAGAAGCACATTGTAAATGTACTATTATGGGGTAGTGGTAGGCTTATCAGATAAAATACAGGATGCCTACCTGTGTAAGTTGGAGTTTTAGATAAGCAACAGATAGTTTTTTAGTATGTCCCAAATATTGCATAGGAAATGCTTATACTAAAAATAATTATTTGTTGTTTATCTAAAATTCAAATTTAACTTGAAATCCTGCATGTTGTTCGCTAAATGGGGCAACCCCAGGTAGAAGAGTTCAAAAGAATTATGATTCACCAACCAACCATCTCTCTCACTCTGTGTGCTTTGAGCAGTTTAATTGTCCTGTAGGGAAAAGATATAGTAGGCTACTTGCTGGTCATGGATAACCAAGGAACCATTGAGCCAAGATCATTGAGAGTGTTTTTAGCATTCTTTTCAGAGGGTTTATGTCTGAACCAATACATAAAAATATTTGATAACTGTTATATATACATACAATGTAGCCATAATAAAGTTTACTGTTATCACATGGCAGTTTGGCCCAAGGTGTATCGAATAATTTTCCCTCTTGCGCAGCCTCCACTATTCTGAATACCCAATGTGCAGCCTCTGAGTATGGTGATTCCTTAGGCACATCTGGCACAGTGTGCCCTTGAGAATCACCGTGCTACGGGTACTGTTGTTCATACCAGCCTCCCTTGCCTTTTCCAATCCAGGGAATAGATGCTTGGTGATGAGCTGATTCCCCTCTTCCTATTCTTTAACAGGGGACAACACTGCCAAAACGAAGCTAAGACAGGCTGGAAATAAAAGTGGCTTGAGATAACTTGCCTTTAAAGATGTGGCAGTCTGCTCTCTTTCTCCTCTGTTATTTCATCTTGGGAAAAGAGTATTTCAGTAAAAATGGTAGATGGGTATCTACCAAATTGAGAGAGTCTTCTGTGTTCCAGAATAAAGTGTGGATTTTCCTCTTTCTTTAACAGTGATGCCCGGTGATAATCACGCACACTCCCTCTTCTCCTTTAACCTGGTTGATGTGTAGGAGTTAAATGATCTCGTTATTCTTGCAGACATGGCAAAGGACCCCAAACAGCAAGAAATTCAGTTAAGTTCAGATCCCTGGGTGCTGGTGGTTGGTTTTGAAACATAAAAGTTGAAAAGATTCATAAAGAGATGATCAGAGATGTACCTTATGGACAGTCTATTTCTAGTAGCAAATAGCTTTATTCTGCCTCTCTTTGAATGGCTCCTTCAACTCCCTCTCATCTTCCCTACTTCCCTATCATATCATATGGGTGTCTAGAACAATAGTAGACTATGTAAGGCTATATACAGAGTGAAAAAAATCTTCTGAACTCTCTAAGTCTGTGTTAAAAATGTATACCTTTCTTAAGTATTTAAGGGACTATATTGTGGATCTCCATGTGGTGCAAGATTGATAAAAATCTCTGAAGTTACTGGAAGCCAGGACAGTATATATATATATATATTTAACATAGCCAAGACCTCAATAAGTCCTTGAAATGAGAACCTTGCAAATGACTTAAATAGGAAAAGCTACAGTCTCTCCTCTCCCCTAATCTTTAAACCCACATATACAGGCACTGCCAACACACACACACACAAGGGTATTTTTATTGACTGGGAACATAATGAGCACGGTAATGGTCCACTGTTCATTATCGCACAGGAGCCGGGAACGTGCAATGCTAACAAAAATTTTGATCAAAGCTTAAGGCTCATAACACTGGAAAATCCAATAGTAAAATCAAGCACTCAAATTTTGTCGGCTTCACAAGAAATACACAAAAAGCACTCTGTTTGGGGATACAGGGGAGAAACATAATAATACAAACGGAGAGAAGCTGCTTATCCAAAAAAACGAACTGGCTGAAAAATTTCTCATTGTAGGCTTTGTGATAAATTCTGAATGACCAGTCTTTCTAAGAATATTCTTACTGTGAGCCACAAGAAATCACCATGGACCTCTGTGGTTGGGATTGACTTTAGCAGCATATAATGTGAAACCCAAGTTAAAGAGGCTTTACAATTATAGAAGCTTAAGTTTGTCTCACTGAAATTGTGAAGATAAGGATTCCAGGTTGGTATGGCTGCTTCACCGACATTAGGAAATACTGTCTCCTTTTTATCTTTCTATTCTACCTTCGCTGGCACACGTTTTCCATTTTTGAAGTTGCTTAGTGCTGCAAGAGGACTATTGTAGTTCCAGACAATAGATCTGTGTTCCAGGAAGGAAGAATGAGGAAGCCAGGGAAGCTGAAGGGGAAAATGTCCCTCTTTAAAAAAATTTCCTGATATCCTGTCTGACGATTTCTACTATATTTCACTGGATGCAAAGAAGACTGGGAAATGTAATATTTTATTCAGTTATTTTGTTGCACTGGTTAAAATCAGGTTCCCTTAGTAAGGAGAAGTAGTGAACAACTAGCGGTATCTGCCTCTCCATCAGTTTACTGATGTTGTAATAATTATTTAAAAAACCTTTACTTGGTATTTTTCAGGTCCCTAACTCTCAGTAGATCTTAGGAGGTAGTCATCAAAACAGAACTTAAACATAACAATGGGTAACCCCAATATAGCACTCTGTGTGCTAGGCTAATGTTCTAAATGCTTTACATATATAATACTGAAAAAAACTGATGAGAAATGTATTATTATCATCATCCTTTTAACAGATAAGGAAACTAAGGTACAGAGAGGTTCAGTAACTTGCCCAGTGACACACAACTAATGAGTGTAGATTTGAATGCAGATCATCAAAGCATGCTTGTCAGCAGTCTGCTATACTTCCATTCAAGGTTCAGAAAAAAAAAAACTGATTCCACATTTTCAAATTTTATTACTGCTACTTAAAATTAAGCATCTCAAAGACCCTGAAATAAAGTACAATATTTTGGTTATATTTTTCAGATGCAAAGGTAGAACAGAGGATATGTGAAGGGAAGTTACTGGAGAGTTCTAACCAGAGGGTGACATAATTGGAATAATGTTTAAGAACACAATAGAGGATAAACATTTGTTTTCCAGGACAGGGAGAAAAGATGAGTGAGTTTAAGATCTTGGGATCCCACTTCTCTTGGAAAATTACCTATTTTCAGACCCCCACCTTTGCCTCACTTTTATGTTAATTGGTTACTTGAATTGTTTGGTCTTTTGAATGTCTGTAGAACTGATCAATACTTTTGCTTCTTGAAGATATCTTTCCCTCACCGTGGCTTATTACCCTTAAACATAGACCTTTTTCTCTTGGATAAGTCATCTACTTCTATTCCATCTCTATTCTGTCTTCAGATATTTTGGTTATAATAAGCAGATCTCTTTTTTAAAAATTTAGGTAGAGTTCGTATTGTGTTTCCAAGTAATTTATTTGTTTTTACCATCTAAATTTGGAAATTCTGTTCCTGTTACATTTGGAGATTCTCAGGAGAGAAACATCTGCCCTCAATGGCACGCACTGCCAGGCTGTTTTGCATAGATGCAGAGCACCTAACATCAATACTCAGTCATTTAAGACTGCAGCAGTGCCAATACCCATGTTTACACATTCCATAGTGCCATAGTGTAGAATGCTTGTTTCTGTCATCCATGAGCAGATGCCAATTTATTAGGACATCTTCTGACATTTGGCCACTAAATGTTAACAATACTGTACTGAAAGAGAACATTGGTAAGAAAACAGTGAAATTTACTCTCTTCATTAACAGTCATCAGAGGGTAGTTCTGAACAGAATTGGAAGAGTTATGAGCAATGAATTGCAGCTCAAAAATAATAATCAAACCATCAGGCAATTTTATTTGGTACCCCAGCATCTACTTTAGAAATTCTTGTCTCTGCTTTTAATTTCTGTCTTGATGCTAAAAAGTTTTCTATTTCTTGTCACCTACAGAAAGTGACAAACTTATTTGCACTAGGGTTTTTGGTACTCATTATTTTTATAAAACAATTTGCTTTTAAAGAGATGAATTTGAGAGAAAAGGCAATGATTAAATGAAATTACATGTTTAACTTCAAGCATGAGAAAAGATGTGGAGATGAGAGATGCTTCCAGTGTCTCAGTCATGCTATTCTCCATAGAGCTAGCCCTGATCATAAGGATTATGTTGCTATATCCTGGAAAATGAACAGGTCAAGGTTGGAGCTTAGAGACATGGCATTAGGGCGTCAGAGTTAGGAGATAAATATTTCAAAATACTTAGAAAACTCATTCAGAAAAAAAGCTTATGTTCAATAAGAAATGGGTTGTCAAAGATCAAAAGAAAAAAAAGGGCAAAACAAGGGGACTATTTACAATTCCATCTGTTTTTCACTCCTACGTCTCTATGAAATAGTTGTATATACTCTCGAAGGACACAGTAAAACTTTCAAAAGTAGAACTTACAAAGCTTATATATTTTCTGAGTTTATGTTCAGTATCACACAGGTGAGCATGATTCTGGAAGTTTAAAATCCTATTCTGTATATTTCAAGAATCTGACATCAGCTGTTCTCTTTGACGTGTTTCCTGTAAGGAGAGTACATTTAGTTTTTTAAAGTTCAATTATTAGGAGGTAGTTTTCTTGTAAGATATTATTACACATATTATGGTATTGCACAAGATGATTGGAAACACATTGACATTATCTTCCTCTGTGAACTGATTAGGATATTCAAATATGGTGAAAGTGAACAAATAACCACTGTGATCCTTGCAACTTAAAATGTTTAAGTATTATAGAAATTTTTAACCCTAAAGTTAAGAGTCTTTTTGTGCATAGAGAAACCATTTAAGTGGAAGCATGCTGTTCTCTATTTTTGGTTAACGCTTTTAAATTACCGTACTGTGCATCATAGCTCGAACCAACAGTTCCAGTTGTAGTTTCCTGATTCTTGCATGCAGCTATGGTCCTGGAACCAAAAGAAGGGATGGCAGTGTCCGGAATCCAGCAAAGGCAAAATTTCCTGTAGTGATCCACTTCTGAAGTTCTATTCTAGGAGTCATTTTGAAGGCCCTGGAACTTGCTCCTCTAAGGCCTTCCAATAATTTTGTAAATACTCATTCCCCCATTTCAAATATTCTTTTCTTAAAATTGCTAGAGGAGGGCTTCCCTGGTGGCGCAGTGGTTGAGAGTCCGCCTGCCGATGTAGGGGACGCGGGTTCGTGCCCCGGTCCGGGAAGATCCCACGTGCCGCGGAGCGGCTGGGCCCGTGAGCCATGGCCGCCGAGCCTGCGCGTCTGGAGCCTGTGCTCCGCAACGGGAGAGGCCACAGCAGTGAGAGGCCCGCGTACCGCAAAAACAACAACAACAACAACAACAACAACAACAACAAATTGCTAGAGGATTTGTTATCTGAAACCAAGCCTTTATTTGTAAACCAATTTTTATTATAGTTAATTTACAGTGCTGCGTTAGTCTCAGGTGCACAGCAAAGTGATTCAGTTTTCCAGATTCATTTCCGTTATAGATTATGATAAGATATTCAGTGTCATTCCCTGTGCTATACTGTAGGTCCTTGTTATTTATCTGTTTTATATGTAGTAATATATACGTTAATCCCAAATCCTAATTTATCTGACCGAAACCAAACCTTTATTGATAAAGTATTTGGTACCAAAAGTAGCTGCAGGCAACAGATTCTTAAGGGTGGGAAATTGATTAGTTCTCTGACATCACTGATTTAAAAGCAGAAAATATCTCTTTTTCTAGTACAGAATGGCATATTCATAGCATGGTGCCCACCGTGAAAAGCGTTACTAAAAGTTTCACCGATGAATGTACAACTCTTTCAGATTAAGTGATAGCATCCATAGTACACTGTAACGACCACACCACATTAGAAGCCTGTGACACAGGCTGTTTCTAATACTACCAAATAATAGAAAAGTAAACATAATAGAACCAGGGCTCTAACTTCTCGCATAAGGCACAGTTAGAGAAACAGGAAATGTCTGTGATTCCTGTAAGTTAATTTCTTTCCTGAATTAGCTGGAGGGCTAAAGTTAACAATGATCAAACAAAATCTGATCCTATGAGATGCTATCTTGCAAAATAGACTAAGCCTACAGACTCCATAGGTCCCTTCCGTGAACATTCATTGATTTAAAAAAAGAGCCCCCCAAAATAGAATTTGATATTTGAATGATTTTATAGGTATAAATATTCTAAAGGCCCAAGCCCCAAAGAGCCTCCCAGGCGAGCCGAAATCTCCCCCTCATCTCCTGAATAGTCGCCTGCTTTATTGGAGAGCTGACATGACCTCACAGGTCACCTTGGAAGGGAATAACAAGTATATTCTTGCTCTACCACTACTATCTAATTTCCTCCAAAGCTATATTTACTATCCGATCCCAGCATGCCACAGAGGTCAATTATAATGACAAACCAAGGAGAAGAAAATTTACATGCCAAAATAATTTCAAGATAATGGTAGATTGTATTTTTGTTTAAAATATTTTCTGTGTTCTCCCCCTATGGCAAATTAGCACATCCCTATCTGATTGACTTAAGGCTTGGCCATAAGGCTTTTACTGTGGCAAATGGAATGTGAGTAGGAATGGTGAGTGCAGATTTCCGAGAAGTGTTCAGAGCCGTTGTGTGGTCTGCCAGCATGTGTCTTCTGCTGCCACAAAACCAACAATTTCCGGAAAGGCCCTGATGTTTCAGCTTGGGCTCTAGGATGCCGACAACATAAAACAGACTGTGCCCAACCCACAAATGAGGCATAACATGAGAAATATTTTGTGTGTGTGTGTTTTGCCTTTGCTGGAATCTGAAAATTGTCATCCCGACTTTTGGTTTGGGAATCATAATGCCTTAGCTGCATGCAAGAATCCGGAAACCACTGCTGAAACTGCTGGTTCAAGCTTGGTTCTAGAACAACACTCTTTGTGTCTCTTTCCACCTTTTACTCCGTTTAATGAGGTTATAGATATGAGACCTGTATGTATCAATCTGATTTGTGAGCTCAAAACTGCATCTGTAACCCTGTGACAGAGTCTGAGAAATCTTATACTTTGAGTTCTAATAAAGGAAGGACTTTAAGGATAAATGTTGGAAAAAAATAATAAATACAAATAAGAAAATAAGTGTAAGTAAATAATTAAGATATATAATAATATTTAAATATTTAGTATTTTTAAAAGCCTGTCTTCAGTATGTGTAGCATTGTTCTATTGTGTTTTCTGTTGTTTCTATTGAGACGTCTGTTTTCAACTTACTGTTTTCCTTAATAGATTAAAAAAAAAGCACAATAGATGATTTTTACGAAAAAAAATTTGGTCTGTAGTTGCGTTTAATGTCTTCTTACTTGTGCTGCAGCTTTTCTGTGTCATTTCTAGGTGTGGATTAATTTTTATCTACTCTTTTTAAGATTCATTATGATTCCTGAATATGAGGATTTATGTACTTCAATAATTCTTAGAAATTCTCATTGTTATATTTTCTCTCTTCTAGTCACTCTGGTATGTCCTGCTGGGATGTCTATTACATACGTATACTTACATATATATGTACATACAAATGTATAAACATATATAAAACCTTCTTATAACATTTCTGTCTTTTAACCTTGTTACTGTGTTACAGTCTCTACATAATTTTCTCATATATGTATAATCCAGATAACCAATAATACAGCAATATTTAAGTTGCTGGATAATTTATCCACTGGCTTATTTTATTTCAGTGACTATATTACTTACAACTTGAAGTTCTGTTTTGGTCTTTTGCGAAACTGGCAGGTACTTTTCCATAGCATCACACTACTGCCTCTTTTAGGCGATGCAGTTATTTATTCTCTGCTGGTTCTCATATCTGAAATTCTTTAGAGAGTGCAGTAGGTTGAATGATAGACTCTCGAGAAGATATATCCTTATCCCCAGAACCTGCCAATGTTACCTTATTTGGAAAAAGGGTCTTTACAGATGTAATTAAATTAAGGATGTGAAGGTGAGATCATTCTGGATTATCTGAGTGGGCCCTAAACCTAATGACAGATGTCCTTATATGAGACACAGAGAGGAGATGACAGAGGCAGAGATTGGAGCAATGCAGCCACATGCTAAGAAATGCCCACAGCTACCAGTAGCTGGAAAAGGCAAGGAACAGAATCTTCTTCAGAGCCTCTGAAGGGAGTTCAGCCCTGCTAGCCCTTAGACTTCATATGTCTGGCCTTGTGAGAGTCAGTTTCTATTGTTTTAAGCCATCAACTTTATGATAATTTATTAGGGCAGCCCTTGGAAATTAATACAGAGCAAAACCTTGCTCTCCTTGTCTTGCCTACTCTCCCTCAGGGTTGATTAGTTCCTCATTCACTTAGTACTTTCAGATTGTGAAGTCTTGTTTGATGTTTTATGCAGACTGGTTTAAGGACATGTCACTTTTAAAAGGTCATGCATTTAATTA
The DNA here is from genome assembly GCF_008692025.1 of Phocoena sinus. NCBI lineage: Eukaryota > Metazoa > Chordata > Mammalia > Artiodactyla > Phocoenidae > Phocoena > Phocoena sinus. Next base: position 33,118,002 of record NC_045775.1, read on the forward strand.
TTCCAGAAGACTGAGGAGTGTCACTAGTCTGGACCAATTTTTTATGCTTTTTATGTTAATTTTTTAGATGTTGGAGGCTCCTAATAGATCCAGATAGTAAAAATGTGACCCCCCCGCCCTAGACTGTGGGTAGGTAGGGCAGTTGATTGTGAATTCCCTGAGAACATTTATTCCTGTCCTGGCCAACCCTCCAGCATTAGTTAATTTTGTTTTAGTTCACCCTTTCTTGAGAATTTAATACTCTCATTTTGTGTTCACTCTTCATTTTTTTTTTTTTTTTGCGGTACGCGGGCCTCTCACTGTTGTGGCCTTTCCCGTTGCGGAGCACAGGCTCTGGACGCGCAGGCCCAGCGGCCATGGCTCACGGGCCCAGCCGCTCCGCGGCATGTGGGATCTTCCCGGACCGGGGCACGAACCCGTGTCCCCTGCATCGGCAGGCGGACTCTCAACCACTGGGCCACCAGGGAAGCCCTATTTCTCTTTAAAGTAAAGAAGTCCAGAGGTAAGAAGTCAAGGGCTTGGCATGAAGACTGTGGTTTCAATGAAGACCATGTTTAGTTCTTTCTGCTCTGTCATCCTAGATGTGTGCACTATCACCTCATGGCCCCTGGAGCCTCAGGCATCCATTTGCTTTGTGGACCAACACAAAGAGGAAACACAGACAAAGACAAGGTGGCCCTTCTCTATGGGTCGATTCCTTGTAACCAGGCATCCTGAAAGTATGTATAACATTTTCTCATACATTCCATTGGCTAGAACTCAGCCAATTGGCCACACCTACCATTAAGAGAGGCTAGAAGATGACATCATTTATTCACGTGCATTTTACTCTGCTAAAATTTCGGTTTTGTTACTAAGAAGGCAAATTTCTTATTTATATTTTTGGGTCAGATCCATAAAACTGGTTTACCTAATACTTGTTTTAGTTGTCTTTTAGCAAGATTTTATTGTTAGCAAAAGCAAGAAAAGTTAAAGCAAAAACTAAATTTCTAAGACTCCCTAAAACCAGAGTTCTGGTCATGATTTAGGTTTGTCAGTTTATTTCCACAAGATGTTAGTTTAGGGCTGAATTACACAGGGACAGAGAAAGAATTGAGGCTTCTATTTTGCTGGTAAAACTAACCTAAGATGATACAATTCTGTACCCAGCACGGGATTCCACAACTTTCTGAGCAGGGTGATACACCAGCTTCACTGGCAGCTCAATTCTGTGGTATCATTTCTGGAAGCTTATTCTAGTGTCAGTTTCTGCATTCCTCAAAATAACTCTTTGTTCAAACACCTAAAAAGATCCCAGTGTGATTAAAGAGCTACAGTAGGTTCTGCTGTCTATATTTAAAAACTCAAATCAATAAACACAAGATATAATAAATGCATGTTATTTAATTAAATTAATAAAGTCACCAGGTTACAAAAAAACTGAGGAATTTCTGAAAGATACAAGTCTGAAAGCTTCAACTTCTGAAAGATACAAGACTGAAAGCGTCAATATAAATTAGCTTAAACTTTTAATAAAAATAGTTTAAGGGGCACAGTGGTTGAGAGTCCGCCTGCCGATGCAGGGGACACGGGTTCATGCCCCGGTCCGGGAAGATCCCACATGCCGCAGAGCGGCTGGGTCTGTGAGCCATGGCCGCTGAGCCTGCGCATCCGGAGCCTGTGTTCCGCAACGGCAGAGGCCACAACAGTGAGAGGCCCGCACACTGGAAAAAAAAAAAAAAAAAAGTTTAAATGATGGTAGTTAAAATATTTTAAATCGATTGCTATAGAAATAAAAAATGCAATTTTGAAAATGTTAATGTATCTAAAAAGGAAAAAAATATTTTTAAAAGGAAATAAATTATCCTAGACAAGAACATTGTAATGAAGCAGGAAAAACACAAAGTTTATGTTCCATGACTAGAAAACATAGGCTCTTGACACACAGAAAGCAAAATCCAATTTATGCTCTCTGTAACAGATACACTTAATGGAAAACAAGTAAGAAAATATGAAAAAATTATGTACAATGACATATTTGGCCAATTGTAACAAGAAGGGGGCAAGTAAGGTTGTGCTTGCTTATACCTAATATGTAGAAAACTGGAATGAGCATTATTCTCATAATAACTATAATAATAATAAGGCAGAAAAATTAACAAATCATAATTTTCTTGAGCCCATTAGATAACTGAAGTTGCTTGGAAACCACCAAGTAGGATGTGATATAAGGGGAGACAGGCCCCTTTGAGGAGACAGGACACAAGCAGTCACTCAAAGGGTGCAGAGCACAGGAGGGAAAGGCACTAGGCACTGTATAAATGGGTAAGAAGAACTCAAATACGAATTTTAAACAAATTCTTAAAGGTTGAGTATGGACTATCTCGAGAGTGTAGAATACTTGGGAGTGGCAAAAGGGGGATTTACACCAAACGCAAGAAGAAGAAAGGAAATAAAGTAAAATTGAAAATAAAAAATTACTAAAATTTAAAACAGAAAACAATAGACAAAAATGAAACTGAAAGTTGATTCCTTAAAAAGATTGACAGAATTAATGAACTACTAACCTATTGATTATGAAAAAAGGAGAAAAGACAAAAATTACAAACATTAGGAATGAAAGAGGTGACAAAACTATAGCCATTGCAGACATTACAAGAAAATAAGGAAATACTACAAATAACTCTGTGCCCACAGATTTGACAACTTTGTAAAATGATCAAATTCTTTGAAAGATACCAACTTCCAAAACCTCACTCAAGAAAAACAGGTAATCTGAATAGTTTATTCCTATTAAGGAAATTGAACTCATAGTTTAAGTCACAAAACTCAGATCCATGTAGCTTCTCTGGGGAATTCTACTAAACACTTAAGGAAGAAATAATATCAGTTCTCCACAGTCTCTTCTGGAATATAGAAGAGGAGTGAGCATATCTAAACTAATTTTAAGGAAGAAAGACTACCTGATTCTGAAATCAGAATAGATACTACAAGAAAAGAAAACACAGACTAATATTACTCATAATCATAAATGCAAAACTTCTTTAAGTTATATATATCATCAAGTGGGGTATATCCCAGAAATGCAAAGGTGATTCAACAAATTGATCAGCATAATCAACAGACTAAAAAAGAAAAGCAATTGACAAAATTCAGCATCAGTTTATGACACAGAGTTTCAGGAAACTTGGAATAGAATGATACTTCCTTAATCCGATAAATAGCATCTGTAAAAGGTCTACAGCTTACAAAATACTTAATGATGAAGGACAGAAAGCATTCCTTTTAAGAAAGGAAGCAAGGCAAAGACCTCTACTCCTACTCAATATCACTCTGGAGGACCTTCCCAGTCATACTGGATTAAGGCTTACCTTAGTCAATTCATTTTATCTTAATTAACTTCTTAAAGGCCCTAAGTCCAAATGCAGTCACATTGTGAGGTTAGGGCTTCAATATATGAACTTTAAGGGGACACATTTCAGTCCATAACACTATTAAATGCTTATATTATAAAAAAATAAAGGTTTTAAATCAATGACCAAAATTTCATGTTAGAAAACTAGTAAAACAAAAGAAAATAAAGCCCAAAGAAAATATGATATAACAAAGATAAGTGTAGGAATTAATGACATAGAAAAGAAAATAATAAAGTCAACAAAATAGGTTTTTCTGTATAGTTCAATAAAATTAATGAATCTCTTGCTCACCTCACCAAGAAAATACAAACAAAAAGGACATAAATTACTTATATCAGGAATTGTCAATATCAGGATAAAATGGACAAATTTAAGGCAATACACAAACTACTAAAACTCATTCAATAATACATACATACATATGTGCATACAACCTGAATAGTCCTACATTTACTAAACATGTAGAATTCCTAGATCAGAACCTTCCCACAAAGAAGGCTTAGGCTCAAATGGCTTCAACAGATGAATTTCCCCAAACATTTAAGGAAGAAAGTATTGAAATTCTGTAGAAAATCTTCCATAAAATATAAGAGCAGGGAATACTTTCAAATTCATTTCAGGAAGCTAGAATTACCCTGATAGCAAAACCAGAAAAACACATTAGAGAAATTTCCAGACCAGTATCACCCATGAATATAGATGTAAACATCTAGCAAGATATTTCCAAATGGAATATAGCAATATATAAAAAGTATAACATATTATGAACAAGAGGACTTTATCCCAAGAAAGCAAGTATGGTTTGGCATTCAAGATCAATCAGTGTAGTTCATTATGTTAAGAGATGAGAAAAGAAAACCGATATGATTTTCACAATATATTCATAAAAAATTCAACAAATTTAATAGCCTTCCTTGATATACACTCTCAACAATTTCAGAATAGAATAAAATGATAAAATGCACCTACAGAAACCCTTTAGCATCGTATTTAATATTGACATCTGAAGTCTCCCTGCCAAAGCTTGTGAGCAGGGCAAGAATATTTATTTTTACCACTTATATTTCATAATGTACTGCAGACCCTAGTCACAATAAAAGGGCAAGAAAAGAAATAGAGGTCAAATAAAACTTTCTTCATTCACAAAACTCCTGTTTAAAAAAACCCCAAATCTATGGAAAAGCTACTGAAAGAAATAAGTGTGTTTAGCAAGGTCACATGATAAAAGGCCAATATAAAAGCATCAATTTTATTTATTGCTAGCAATAAAAATTGGAAATTGATATGATGTAAAAATGACAAACATAAAAATCTTGATAAACTGGGATTCTTCAAAATTAAAAAAAACTTTTCCACTTTAAAAGACACTGTTAACAAAATGAAAAGACAAGCCAAAAACTGGGAGAAAATATTTATAAAACATATTTTATTCCAAACATATGAAAAAAACAAATACAATTCAATACTAGGATTAATGACTTGATTAAAAAATGGGGAAAAATTTGAAGAGATAGTTCATCAAGAAAGAGATATGGATGTTAAATAAACTTATTAAAAGATGCTCAACGGCATTAGTCATTAGGAAACCACAAATTAAAAACACGAATGAGATACCACTATACTCTTATTAGAGTGTCTAAAATTAACAAAAATCTGACATTATCAAGTAAATAACTAGGGTGACTTGAAATCTCATACTTTCAGAAAAGAAGAAATGTAGAAAAGAGCCTAAGAATTTCTCATAAAGCTAGAGGTGAAATTACTAGATGGTCCAGCATTCCACTCCTAGGTATTTACCAGGAGAAAACAAGACATATGGTTACATAAAGACTTGTATACAAATATTTATGGCACTTTCAAAAATAATGGCCAAAAACTGGAAATAATACAAATGTCCATCAACTTGTTAAACAGAATGCAATATATTGTTAAAATGGAATACCATTCAGCAATAAAAAGGCATGATGTGCTGACACATGCAAAAACATCAATGGATTTCAAAACTTTTTGCTAAATGAAAGAAGACAGACACCAAAGACTTTATGATTCTATATCAGGGCTCATAAAGTCATAATCATAGCAAGAGAAAGCAAATCACTATTTTCTAGGGACCATGGGTTTGGAGGAGAGGACTGACTGCTAAGAGGCAAGAGGGTACTTGTGGTGAAGGAAATTTTCTAAATCTAGATTGTAACGGCAGTCATGTAACTGTATACGTTAGTCAAAACTCACTGACTCATATACCCAAAACTGGTGAAATTGATTTTTTTGTAAAATGTACCTCAATTAATTGATTAAAAAATAAATATTTAAAAATGCATAAAATAAAAATAATAATTGTGTTAGACATAGTATGGAGAAAATTTTACCTACCTTATTGGGTTTGGGTATGTAAAACCCTTAAAACATTGCCTAAAAACCAGTAAGTACTCATTTAATGATGGCAATGAGTACTATTAATGTTAAAACTATGAAAAAACCTCTTTCATGATACACTTCAAAGAACTGAGAAAGACATTGGAAGATTCAAACAGCTTAAATGCAGTTATTACTCCTATGCATATTTTAATTTAAGACACTACCCATGCAGCATTAGGCAGTGTTCACATTCTCCTGTCATCTCAAGGATGAGTCTTACCTTGGAAATCTGGCCTTCTAATGTGAGAGCAGGATTTCTGAACTGGAGCACACTGAGCCATGATGCTTAGAAACTGTAAGAGATTTGAGAACCTGAAAAAGGTCTGCTTTTATTGTAGATTTTGTAAAAAAAAAAAAAAAAAAAAAAGAAAAACAAAAAAATTTTGGACCAATGGCCTGAATGGTGCAGACCTCCTAAAAAGGCTGTTTACAAATGGAAAAAAATTTCAAACACACCAGGATGCTCCTGTCTCAGAGTATTTGTGCTGGCTGTTTCCTGTACCTGGAATGCTTTCCTCCCATATATTGGAGGGTGGGTCCTTCACTCCCCTCCTTCAAGTCTTTACTTAAATACCACCTCAGTGAGGCACACCCTGACCATCATATGTAAAACTGTGACTCCCACTCTAGCCAGGTACCCCCGTTGTGCTTTGTTCCATAAGCACTTAACACCTCCTAATATACTATGTAATGTAATTATTTACTGTATTGATGATCTTTTGTTTCCTTTGCTAGAATTAAACCTCCATCAGAGCAGGGAATTTGTCTTTAATCAAATTTTTTTTCATTCCTGTATCACCAGTCCCTGGCATTTTGTACATATTTGTCAAAAATATGCAAGAAAAGGGGAAATGAATGAAAAGTATGGTAAATATTAAACATTTCAGAGCAAGGAAGAAGAAAATAAATTTTCACTTTGAGAAAAGAAGGCACATACCTCTAGTCAAACAGACTTCATCATATGCCTGAGAAAGGAGAGTATTGATACTTTCTGTTACCCTTCCTTTTACAAGGTATGAGCCTGCAGTTAGATCCCTGGGCTTGTGAGCTCTATTCCTTCCCCCTTTTGTCTTTTTAAATGGTTAGTTTAATTTACTCAGGTTATAGAAGGAAATGTAATGACTATTCTTCAAAGTTGACTGAACATTAAAGTAGGAAAGCTGCTAGGAGAAAAGGAAGATATAATTTGAACTGGCAGTCATTAAATTGGAATGACCTCTCTCGGTCTAGAGAAGGGCATTTTGAATCAGATGATCAATAGACAACATTTCCTTGTCATTCCAATGTTGCTGTTTATTTAAATGTATGCATTACACTGAAGTACAAGGAGTTAGACCGATTTGATTTATTCTCATCAGTAGTTCAAGATTCAAATTAGAGACAGCAGCCTTCAGTACCCATCTAAATGTCCCTGCAATACTGATCACCTAATTTTACTGAATTTATTGCCATCCCAGGCCAGTGTTTTGCTTGCAAAGTAGAGTTTAGGATCATGTAAGAGCAAAGGGCCGGGATCACTGTTTGGATTCTATTGATGAGTATAACAGACAGGAAATCTGCCATGGAGATAATATCTGTACGATACCTTTTGTCATCTTTTTTCCAAGACTCAGGGAGAAGTTGCTTTGAGAGCTTGACATAATGTTTATCAAAGGATTTTTGAAAGAAGAAACGTTACGGATGAATAAGATAATTAAGCATAGACTGATGAGAAAAATGAGAGTTTCCAAATCCATCCAGTCACTTTAGTATGTTTTCTACTTTCTCTGAGCTCCCGGGAATAAATGAATATATATGTTTGTAAATGTACATCTAATAACTGATAATATTTAATGCTGGGATATATTTAATACCGATGATGATCTTCTGATGACTAAATACCTTATTTCCTGAGTATTACACAAGAAGAATAATTTATAATTTAACATTTTGCCAACTAGATGAATTTTTGAACATTTCAAATGTGCTTTTTAAAAAAAATTATATTAAAAAGTTTTAAGTAGGCTGATAGATAAATATCAATCAAGCCATATGCCCATTTGTAGTTTTTAGTTCATAGTAATTATCTTAGGTGAGAGTGTCTGTTTTTACCAGACATCCAAAATTACTTATAATTTTGTAATTCTATATTTGTAATTCTCACATCTATGGAGATTTTACTAAATTATGGTTATTAATTCAAATGAACCCTCTGAAAAATATTTCAATCAAAATGTCTCTCACTAACAGACTGCATTGGTTTTCCCTTCTGAATATATATTTTTTCTTCTAAATCTCTTTATTTATATAAAATGCAAATTTTTCATCAATGCAATGATGCAATTGAATGAATTCTTTTGCTATTTGATTGGCTATAGTGTGCTTTGCTTCCAGAAAATGATTGAACTATTTTTGTCAAAAGATTCAGCATTGCATTTGGTTCAAGCACATGTATATAGCCACTTGTTCACTCACTTAGCCAAAATAAATTGCATCAGTAAATTCAGAAAAATAATGACAGATTTTTCAAAGAATCTTGATGGTACTGTTTGCCAATCTGGTCAATGATTTTGGCCATTAGGACAGTCAACATCCCCATTTCCATGGCCACATTTTATATAATTTGTCATATATGTTTCCAAGAAAGTTTAATTGGAGGTATGGCCTCTGAATAATAATGTCTTGTATTAATTACTTGATATTTTAAAAGTGATTTCAAAACTTTCAGAACAATTTCATACTATTAAGGAAGCCATAATTGAATCAGATCAAAGCTGGAAGCACAGCACTATTAAACACCAAAACACACAAAGATGATTATTTGTTTTGTCCCATGTTTGGGGTAATATCAAGATGTTAGTAATTAAAACATAATAATTCTTTAACATAGCCTTATTTCTTTTTTGGATATCTCAGTTAGATTTTTTAAACTCTTTTATTTCACAAGCATTGCTTTGTTTAAATTTTAATGGTTATCACTTTTTTTCATCATTGCCTCAGTTATGGAAGTAGATATGGGTAGATTTATCTAGAATAACAATGATAAAATGGTCAAAATATGGCAAGTTGATTTTAAGAGAAAAGTTAATGAATTATCACTACAGGGAAGGTGGCAGAGTAGGAAGACCCTGAACTCACGTCCTCCCATGGCAGAGCAGCTATAGATGAGAATGACCTGAAGACTAGCAGAAAAGATCTTCTACAACGAAAGATATGGAGAAAGAACCACAACAAATTGGGTAGGAAGGGCGGAGATGCAGCATAATAAAGACTCACACCCCAGGTGGATGACACACACCCCAGGCAGGTGACCCACAAATGGGAGGATAATCACAATTGCTGAGGTTCTCCCCAAGGAGCGAAGGGTTCCAAGTCCCACGTTGGGCTCCCCAGCCCAGGAATCCTGCACTAGGAAGAAGAACCCCCAGAATGTTTGGCTTTGAAGACCAACAGTGCTTGATTTCGGGAGAGCCAGAGGGCTGTAGGAAACGGAGATGCCTCTCTTAAAGGGCACACACAAAATCTAACACACTCCAGGACCCAGGGCAGACATTTTTCCAAAGAGGAAATGCAGATGGCCAACAGGCATAGGAAAAGATGCTCAACATTGCTAATCATCAGGGAAGTGCAAATCAAAACCACAATGAAATATCACCTCACACCTGTCGGAATGGCTATCATCCAAAAGAACACAAATAACACATGTTGGCAAGGATGTGGGGTAAAGGGAACCCTCATACACTGTCGGTGGGGATGTAAATTGGTGCAGCCACTGTGGAAAACTATATGGAGGTTTCTCAAAAAACTGAAAATGGAACTGCCATATGACCCAGCAATTCCACTCCGGAGTATACATCAAATAAAAAGCTACTAGGGCTTCCCTGGTGGCGCAGTGGTTGAGAGTCCACCTGACGATGCAGGGGACGCTGGTTTGTGCCCCGGTCCAGGAAGACCCCACATGCCGTGGAGTGGCTGGGCCCGTGAGCCATGGCCGCTGAGCCTGCGCGTCCGGAGCCTGTGCTCCTCAACGGGAGAGGCCACAACAGTGAGAGGCCCCGCATACCACACACACACAAAAAAAGCTACTAAATTGAAAAGGTACATGCATCCCAATGTTCATAGCACCATTATTTACAATTGCCAAGATATGGAAGCAACCTAAGTGTCTATCAACAGATGAATTGATAAAGAAGGTGTGGTACACACACACACACACACACACACACACACACACAATGGAATACTGTTCAGCCATAAAAAATGAATTTTTCCATTTGCAGCAACATGGATGGACTTGGAGGGCATTATGCTAAGTGAAATAAGTCAGAAAGAGAAAGAAAACTGTGCGATATCATTTGTGGAATCTAAAAATGCAACAAGCTGGTGAATATAACAAAAAAGAAGTAGACTCATAGAGATAGAGAACAAACTAGTGGTTATCAGAGAGGGAAAGGAGGGGCCGTGTAGGGGTGGGGGAGTGGGAGGTACAGACTATTGGGTGTAAGATAGGCTGAAGGATGTATTGTACAATGTGGGGAATATAGCCAATATTTTGTAATAACCATAAATGGAAAGTAACCTTTAAAATTATATTAATAATAATAATAATAATGAAGTGAAAAAAAAAGAGCCTGGGTCAGACCCATTTGCTGATCTTGCAAAGCCTCCCAAAGAGACAGGAGGCAATGGGGCCTCAGCTTGGGAACATAGACACAGGCGGCAGGCATTTGGGGGAACTTGTTCTACCACGTGGACACTGGTGCAGGCAAGCGCCATTTTGGAATCCTCCCTTTAGCTTAGTAACACGTGGACCTGGCTCCACCCACCAGCAGGCATTAGCCCAGTTAGAATGTTAGAAGGCCCAACCTTCTACCCAGTCCAAATTAGGACTAAAATTACTTATAGCCAGGTCTTCACATCCATGAGAATTTGTCTCAGATATTCTTTTTCATGCCAGTTCTTTGTTCAAAGCCTTCTCTAGACTTTTATTATATCTGTTTACAAAGTCTTGCAAAGATGTGCATGGAAATTGGTGTATTATGGTGCTTGCTTAAATACTCCAGTTTTTTACTCCTTATTTGATCAGCATAGATTCATAAGCAGATTTTTCCTGTGATGTAGACTTGTACTATAGTCATGAGTATGTAATCTTTTTTTCCCCATAGCTTACCACACAGTCAGTAGATATGGTAGTTCTTCAGGCTAAAGTGGTCATGCTTTTTTTAGACACTAGGTACACTGATAAATTATGTCTCACAAACACAGGTTATGCTAATCAATTACTGTCCTGCTGTGTCTCTGTAAACACATTACATTGCCTCTTTGTACCTTTGCCAGAAAAAAAGAAAATAATATCTACCAACTTCCCTCCTCAAGGGTATTGCAGGAGTTAATAAGTATGCAGAATTTTCAAGGAAAGAGACAGTGCTTAGAGCTCTGTGGAGGAAACACTTGTATATAAATGCAATATATCATTAGTACAGGATCTCCTAGCAGCCTAATGAAATGAACCCAATGCATTCTAGGAACACATTTTTTACTTGGGCTCCATCCAACTCACCAAACACAATTAGTACGTGAAACTTTTGTCATAACCATAAACTAAAACAACCTGGAACTCTGTATAATGTAAACCATTCTGGATTCTGTCCAGTTAAATACTGAAAGTACTATGAGCTCTTCATTATAATATGATTCTATGAGAATGCTTTAAGCATGGGTTTCCAAAGTGTTATTTAGGGCTCCTAAAGGAAAGCAGCATTTGATACCCCAAAATATGCCTTTTGGGCATACAGATTATTTTAGGCTGATTAGTTTTAAGAAACAGTAGACATAGGAAATGCTCTGAAAGCTGACTAGAAGGTACCCTTTTGCAAGAGACATTTACATTTATCAGGGAGGTCTCCATTTATAAGTGTGTCTCCCTCTCTGTACCAGGAAGAGCAGGATGGCTTTAAATCTCTACAAACTGTTACCAGTGGAGAAGGCAATGGACAGAAATCTGCATAACCACCTTACCTTCGTTCACTGGCCTTTTGCTCATAGCTGGCTCCCTCTCCCCCAACACCTTCTTTTGTCTTTAGTTGGAGATGGTATTTAAAATGGTGGCTTGGACCATTCTGGGCAGTTACTCAGTTTTCTTGGGTTTCTCCCATGTATACAGGAGGTATATATGTTATTAAACTTCTGTTTTTCTCCTGTTAATCTGTCTTTTGTTACAGGGGGATCTCAGCCAAGAACGTAGAAGAGTGGAGGGGAAATTATTTTTCCTCCCCCACACTCCAAACACAAAGAGTTCTGTTTGTATTTCTGCTCGGTTTTTGCAATTTTTTTCTTTTTCTAAAACAAATTCAAGTTGGATCTTTTGAAGTGTTTAACACACATTTTACCAATGACGGGATCCAAGTTTCACAAATTTTCTCTTTCCCTTCTAAAAATGTTACCCCCTCTGCAATCTGATTTCTCTCCTTCCTTTTAATTTCAAACTTTTGAAAGAGTAGTTTTCATCTGTCACTTTCATTTCCTTTCCTCCCACTTTCAACTTACAAAGAGAAATACTCTTGCTTTGCCTTCTCCAATATACTGATTCAGTTTTATGGAAGGTTACCAATAATGTTATGGATAAACCCAGAAGTTTTAAAATTCTTATTAGAGTATAGTTGATTTACAACGTTGTGTTAGTTTCCGCTGTACAGCAAAGTGAATCAGTTATACATATACATATATCCACTCTTTTTTAGATTCTTTTCCCATATAGGTCATTACAGAGTATTGAGTAGAGTTCCCTGTACTATATAGTAGGTCTTTATTAGTTATCTATTTTATATATAGTAGTGTATATGTGTTTCTTATTTATTTGTTTAATGTCCTTACTCTCCTTCCTATGTCTTGGTTGCATTTTATGAAGTGAATTCAGGTATGCTTCTTGATGACATTCCCTTTCTTTATGTTCTATTATACTTTACTCATTTCCACTTAGTTCTCATGCTTTCTCTCTAACTTTCTTATTTTTTGTTAAGTATTATCATTTTGAGTAATACCTTTCCAGAAAGCCTAAACTTCTACCCTGTCCAAGTTAGGTCTAAAATTACATAGAGACCATGTCTTTACATCCATAAGGATTTGCCTTAAATGCTCTTATTATGCCGATTTCCTTCCTTGTACTTTATTACATCTTTCCACTTTACAAAGTCTCGCTGAGTACAGTGTATTGTAGGTATTCAGCAGATGTTGAACAGATCAACATCTGTCTGATTCCTAAGCATTTATTTCCATTTTTCTGTGTTGCTTATCCTGTTTGGTATCTTAGTATCATGATACACCTGAGGACTGCATCCTAAACCTCTTTTAAATATTTTTCTTTTCTCCAATGAAGTGGGAGTCTGGCTCGGGGGTGAGATAGCTGGCCACAGATTCTTCTGCACCAGGTGTGTCGTTTTGTCAAGCCACCTCTGCAACTGCTCCTGGCTCTCTCCTGCCCTCTGGTGGCTGTATGCTGTACACCCCTTCCTACAGTGGTATAAATAAGAAAATAGCCTAGATGAAGACCTAAAATGTTCTGTTCCCACAGACTGGATTAGTGTGGGCTGAGCTAAGTAGTAAGAAGAACTGGTGTGGCCTATCATGGGAAGATTCGATCCAGATCATTAGGAGCTTGGAGCCCCATGAGTGTTCCTTTCCTTGCCGTTCAAGGCAAGCTGCCTACAAACACCACCCCCTACCCCCATCACCCACTGGTCTTTCAACAGATACGCAATTCTGTGTGTTTCAAGATTTCAGTATCTCTAATCCAAAATATCCCTTGTGAGCAAAGTCTCTTTTCAATGGCTTAGCACATTTACAGTACCCGTTAAAAGTAGGAGAAATTTCCTCTACACTTGCAAGGTTCAGGATGGCATGGGTAGGAAGGAAAGCTCATAGAACTAGTATTTATATGGGGCTGAGCAGAACCATCTCAAAAATCCCCTAAACTGCTATATTTATAAAATTCTTATCAGTCATAAGATACAGTCTCAATTAAAAGTGATACAATTTTAAGCTATGTGTCATGGAAAGGTTAACCATCCAGTCCCTTCTGTTCCAGCTCACATATATGCCAAGTAAAGGACATACATTAAATTCTGAAGTTTCATTCCTAAATGAAAAAATGGAGACAACAGTATCACTCCTCCGTCACTCAGTTATTTTAGGACTAACGTTAACTTTACTTGTTTTGTACACTGTGTAGTTTTATGCACACAGAAGGGATTAATGACGTGATCATCTACTACAATATATATAATATATTATAAGCATTCGGGCAATTATACATCTCCTTAAACTTGTAGTCATGAGGAGCAGGACACAGTGAGAGGTAGTAACACTTTCAGGTTATTTGACTTATTGTGTTGTAAGAACTCTTTATATATTGTATAAATGAATCTTTATATATATATTTATATATATATTATATAAAGTAAACAAAAAGGTCAGCCACAGAATAGAAAAAAATATGTAGTTGACCATTGAACAACATGGGTTTGAGCTGCACAGGTCCACTTACATGTGGACTTTTTTCAATAAATACTACTATAGAATAACACTAGCCATGGTTGGTTGAATCCAGGGATGTGGAACCTCAGATACAGAGGACTGACTGTAAAGTTATTTACAGGTTTTCAGTTGTTCAGGGGAGTTACTCAGTTTTCTTGGGTTTCTCCCATGTATACAGGAGGTATATATGTTATTAAACTTCTGTTTTTCTCCTGTTAATCTGTCTTTTGTTACAGGGGGATCTCAGCCAAGAACCTAGAAGAGTAGAGAGGAAATTATTTTTCCTCCCCCCACACTCCAAACACAAAGAGTTTTGTTTGTGTTTCTGCTTGGTTTTGGCAATTTTTTTTTTTTGAAAACAAATTCAAGTTGGATTTTTTGAAGTGTTTAACACATATTTTACCAATGACGGGATCCAAGTTTCACAAATTTTCTCTTTCCCTTCTAAACATGTTACTCCCTAATGGTGCCCCTAACCCCTGTGTTATTCAAGGCTCAAATACATACGTATATATATATATATATACATATATAGATAGATAGATATACACACACACATACATACAAACACACACACACACACACATATATATATATATATATATATATATACAAACATGCATATAATATATATGTCAATATGACACTGAAAAGCAGTTGGAAGTGTGAAGCTTGCCCTTTCTTCCCACCAAAGCAAGTGGTAAGTTGAAGAGAACCAGAGACTCTGTGTCTGGAATACATATACTTAGAGTAAGAAAGCTTAGTGAATAGGTTGAGAAAAAATCTGAAAGTAAAGATCTTTTAGCTTTGTCAACTCTCTGGCCCACCGGGAAGAGATTATCATTCCGAATGTCATGTGCCAATATGGAGACGATGGTGAAGCAGCTGAGAGGGGATAGCTGAGCCTGGGCTGGGATTTCTATAGCTGACCTTTGCAGCCATGTATCTAGGCAGGGACCCAGAAATTCCTATACTCTCAAGGAGAGAATGCAAAAAAAGTAGCTGTATGTCTGGTTACTACTATGGGGGCAAAGTATCTTGGTCATTATGGGCTACTGCAGACTACTTTGGAGACCAAACTGGCGTGTCATCGTTCACGGAGATACAGAGCTCCTTAGGCTCCGGTGGGAATAAATCAGCAGCCCGGGAGAGCTATAGCGTTGTGACTAGGTGAGGAGGACAGAATTCATTCCTGTACACTAAAAGGATGCTTACAAATAGGAACAGACTAACCCAACCTCAGGGATACCAGCCCCCACATAGCCAGAGGAGAGCAGCCTGATGGCCAACATGAAACAGCGCAAAACATCAGCCCCAGTCTTGTGGTGAGCCCTATGCCATGGGAACCGTAAGCCTTTTTTTATCCCAAGATGCCATCTTAGGAGGGAAGAGAGATGGAATAAACAGCCTTAACAGAACTTGGAATTTTAAACTGTCTATATACTTTCAGAATAGGAATTGTTTGAACCAAAAGAAACTTAAAAATGAGAAAGTGAGATATCATTGTTGAAATATCTAAAATTTCATTTATTCCTATTTCCACTGAGTTATAGAAGTGAAGCAGATATACACTCTCTCCACATTGAAGGAGTAACTTAAATTCTTAACCCTGCTATATAGGTAGTAAAGTAGAATTCAACCTAGGTCTGTTCTATCACCTCTGTACTGAAACAATTTTTATATGGTTGGCCTTAAGGTATAATTGAGTGTCAGTAGAATATTACGGGTTATTATAATTCAGATAAACCATAAATTAAATTTTATTATTAATAACATAGCAACTACATACATTAAAAGTCTACTACAACACAGGAAACATATGTGTATGTGTGTGTATGCATTTGTATATACATATATGTATGGCGATCTAGGCCTAACAAACTGCTTGAGGGTTGAGGGACATCTTTTTTGTTCAGTAACCAGACTATGTCACCTGAAGTGGGAAAAATTAAATCGTGGAGAGGACTTTCACAAATTATCAGTAAGAACTATACAAAACTTGATGTTTCCTGGAACAAACTAGTTTCTGGCTAAAATTCAGTCTCTCTTTTCTTTCAGTGTGTCCCAAATGGTCCCACAGATCTCCTTTCTGGGAAATATACCTTTAGGGAGCCATGTTAGGAAGTAGTATTCTGTGTTAGGTTTCTGATTTACTAAGATGTTCTGGGGAACCGCTTAACTTCTCACAGCTGCAAATTCCTGATGTGAAAAGTTAACCTCTCTTTTAGGTGGTTGAAAATAACTGGTGGAAATAATCCAAAAATATTTTGCTAAATCAACAGGAGCTTTAGGTAATATTTCAAATGTGAGTAAAGAGATCGTGGGTGTGTGTGTGCGTGCGTGTGTGTTTAAACGAAATCTATTTGGGGCAACGGCAAACTGCAATGGGGAAAAACTGGTTTTGGAACATAAAAGTCTCTCAGTCGTCACAGGGAGCAAATTCTAAATATATGTCACATGGCATATGTATGTGGCAAATGTACCCTGGAAATTCTTTAGCTCCCTGGAAGGAAATAACAATCTTGGGTGTCTTTTACTGTTCTTTAGGGCAACTGTGGTTCTTGATGATAAGGTGCATAATCTGCATTGTTGAGTTTGCTGAGTTGTGAGGAAACCTGCTAATTGGAAAAGGTGCCAAAGTCAGAAACAGTCGTGATCCTGCCAAGTGAGCTGTTATATCAGAGCAGTCTCAATATGCCAACTTTGGGAGAAAGATAAAAGCTTAAACAATAGGTGATGGGAAGGTGTCTCTTTGTGAAACAATCTGGGGAGGGAGCAAAACATTTTCTCTAAATCATTTTCTCTGAATCAGTTAATAGGACAGATGCTACTGAACTAAGATTTCATGTACCAATAATAACTGTCCGTTCTTTTTGCCAGCTTATCCCATCACTAAAACACAAGGCTCTACCTCAACGTATTATTACCATAATCTAGTGGAATCAAGCAAGGAATCATCTATCTTATTTTTTAAAATTCATTTTATTTTATTGAAGTATAGTTGCTTTACAGTGTTGTGTTAGTTTCTGGTGTACAGTAAAGTGGTTGAGTTATACACACATATAATAGTTTGCACCTGCTAATCCCAAGCTCCCAGTCCATCCCTTTACTCCCACCCCGACCCCGGCCACCACAAGTCTGTTCTCTATGTCTGTGAGTTTATTTCTGTCTTGTGGATAAGTTCATTTGTGTCATACTTTAGATTCCACATATAAGTGATATCATATGGTATTTGTCTTTCTCCTTCTGACTTACTTCACTTAGTGTGATAATTTCTAGGTCCATCCATAGTGCTGCAAATGGCATTTTATTCTTTCTTATGGCTGAATAGTATTACACTGTATATATATAACACATCTTCTTCATTCATTTGTCAATGGGCATTTAGGTTGTTTCCATGTCTTGGCCATTGTAAATAGTGCTTCTATGAACGTAGTGGTGCACGTATCTTTTCAAATTGTAGTTTTGTCTGGATATACGCCTGTGGGATTGCAGGATCATATGGCAGTTCTATTTTTAGTTTTTAAAGGAAGCTCCATACTGTTTTCTGAAGTGGCTATGCCAATTTACAAGGAATCCTCTATTATAAAAAGACAGGGGGCATCAAGCCAGTTATTGCTACCACATGGAAGAATCCATGAAATAACTGTTTTTTAAATATCAGCTATTAATTTTGCCATCACATATAGAAACCTAATTACCAAACATCTTTAATTCTACATTTCTTTCTTGATAGATTTTATAGTCTTTGTTATTTTGTTTTCAAACAATAAGATTTAAAATGTCATTTCTGTCATTCACCTCCCATCAA
Source organism: Phocoena sinus (assembly GCF_008692025.1). Classification (NCBI taxonomy): domain Eukaryota; kingdom Metazoa; phylum Chordata; class Mammalia; order Artiodactyla; family Phocoenidae; genus Phocoena; species Phocoena sinus. The sequence continues at coordinate 33,136,137 of NC_045775.1, forward strand.
GGTGTTTCTCTGTTCTCACCCACATACTTGATTGTATTTTAGAATGTAAAGTAAAACAGCTTATAAAATGATAAGGCTTTCATAAAGTACAAATTGGTAGTGGAAAAACAAGAAGAGAATATATTTAAAAAAAACTCAGATTATGGCTGAATTTCCAAGGAGTTGTGGGGGACTGAAGATGTGGGAGTGATAGTTTTTAAAGTGATTAAATGCTATGAATGTCCTTGTAAATTTCACATAATAAATGATATAATTGTATAAATGCGTGTTCTGCAGCAAGCTATTCTTTCAGTTTGCTGACCTTTTGAAGAAGTGTGAACAGGATCACGTGTCATTCATCTTACATGATTTATATACACTTTCTCTAGCTCCTTGAATTATAAAAGTTATTGAGGCAAAAGTGACCCTTGAATTTTCAATTTTCCTGAAATGTTTACAATACAATTTGTTTTGTTTTAGTGAAACATATCTAAATACGTGCAATATGTTTTCCGAAGAGTTAAGAATACGTGTTATATTCAGTGTATGATATGCCCTTATTTCTATATTCAAGAATATATGACCTCTTTATTTCTCCATTATTTCAAGTACAAAACTCATTTCCAGTTGGCAGTTTTGGAAAAACTTTGAGTCAGTATTTCCAAACTAGAGTTAATTTTAACAAGCCCATATATTTCACATATGTATAATAGGGCAACGATGGAATCCAGTAGAAACTGAATCTTCTTTAAAGCACAGACTGAATAGAGAAGTTGGAGGCTTATTGTCACAATTCAATGCAGCTTAAATACTGCAAACTTAAGTGATATTGCAATTAAACAAGAAGCAGAAAGGCAGCCAAGCATTCCTTTAATCCTTAAGCCTCTCACTGAATATGCAACAGTTAACATAAATCTGAGTACTGCAGATACATAGGTATAGAATAGACTTTAGCAGAGAAAAAAATTAAGCCAGTTTTCATTTTAGCATAAGTGGGAGGTCTGAAAAGCCTTAGTCGACCAGCATTATCATTGTAATTTATTTTCTCAAAACTTCTTCCCCCTCTTTTGGGTCTTATTAATAATTGTGCTTAAAAGAATCCAACAGCACATTAAAAGTATCATACACCATGACCAAGTGGGGTTATCCCAGGAATGCAAGGATTCTTCAATATACGCAAATCAAACAATGTGATACACCATATTTACAAATTGAAGGGGAAAAACCATATGATCATCTCAATGGATGCAGAAAAAGCTTTTGACAAAATTCAACACCCATTCATGGTAAGAACCCTCCAGATGGTAGGCATAGAGGGAACCTACCTCAACATAATAAAGGCCATATATGACAAACCCACAGCCAACATCATTCTCAATCGTGAAAAACTGAAACCATTTCCTCTAAGATAAGGTTGCCCACTCTCACCCTATTATTCAACATAGTTTTGAAAGTTTTAGCCACAGCAATCAGAGAAAACAAAAGAAATAAAAGGAATCCAAATCAGATAAGAAGAAGTAAAACTGTCACTGTTTGCAGATGACATGATACTATACATAGAGAATCCTAAAGATGCTACCAGAAAATTACTAGAGTTAATCAATGAATTTGGTAAGGCAGCAGGATACAAAAGTAATGCACAGAACTGTCTTGCATTCCGATATACTAATGATGAAATATCTGAAAGAGCAATTAAGGAAACACTCCCATTTACCACTGCAAGAAAAATAATAAAATACCTAGGAATAAACCTACATAAGGAGACAAAAACCTGTATGCTGAGAACTATAAGACACTGATGAAAGAAATTAAAGATGATACAAACAGATGGAGAGATATACCATGTTCTTGGATTGGAAGAATCGGCATTGTGAAAATGACTATACTACCCAAAGTAACCTACACATTCAGTGCAATCCTTATCAAACTACCACTGGCATTTTTCACAGAACTAGAAAAAAATTTCACAATTTGTATGGAAACACAAAAGACCCCAAATAGACAAAGCAATCTGAGAAAGAAAAACAGAGCTGGAGGAATCAGTCTCCCTGACTTCAGACTAAACTACAAAGCTACAGTAATCAAGACAGTATGGTACTGGCACAAAAACAGAAATATAGATCAATGGAACAGGATAGAATGCCCAGAGATAAACCCACGCACATATGGTCACCTTATCTTTGATGAAGGAGGCAAGAATATACGATGGAGAAAAGACAGCCTCTTCAATAAGTGATGCTGGGAAAACTGGACAGCTACATGTAAAAGAATGAAATTAGAACACTCCCTAACACCATACACAAAAATAAACTCAAAATGGATTAAAGACCTAAATGTAAGGCCAGACGTTGTAAAACTCTTAGAGGAAAACACAGGCAGAACACTTTATGACATAAATCACAGCAAGATCCTTTTTGACCCACCTCCTAGAGAAATGGAAATAAAAATAAAAATAAACAACTGGGACCTAATGAAACTTAAAAGCTTTTGCACAGCAAAGGAAACCATAAGCAAGACCAAAAGACAACCCTCAGAATGGGAGAAAATATTTGCAGATGAAGCAACTGAGAAGGGATTAATCTCCAAAATTTACAAGCAGTTCATGGAGCTCAATATCAAAAAAACAAACAACCCAATCCAAAAATGGGCAGAAGACCTAAATAGACATTTCTCCAAAGAAGATACACAGATTGCCAACAAACACATGAAAGGTTGCTCAACATCACTAATCATTAGAGAAATGCAAATCAAAACTACAATGAGGTATCACCTCACACTGGTCAGAATGGCCATCATCAAAAAATCTACAAAACATAAATGCTGGAGAGTGTGTGGAGAAAAGGGAACCCTCTTGCACTGCTAGTGGGAATGTAAATTAATAACAGCCACTATGGAGTATAGTATGGAGGTTCCTTAAGAAACTAAAAATAGAATGACCGTATGACCCAGCAATCCCACTACTGGGCATATACACTGAGAAAACCATAATTCAAAAAGAGTCATGTACTACAATGTTCATTGCAGCTCTGTTTACAATAGCCAGGACATGGAAGCAACCTAAGTGTCCATCAACAGATGGATGCGTAAAGAAGATGTGGCACATATATACAATGGAATATTAAAAGAAATGTTTTGTTAGCCATAAAAAGAAATGAAATTGAGTTATTTGTAGTGAGGTGGTTGGACCTAGAGTCTGTCATACAGAGTGAAGTAAGTCAGGAAGAGAAAAACAAATACCATATGCTAACACATATATATGGAATCTATTAAAAAAAAAAGGTTCTAAGAACCTAGGGGCAGGATAGGAATAAAGACGCAGACGTAGAGAATGGACTTGAGGACACAGGGAGGGGTAGGGTAAGCTGGGATGAAGTGAGAGAGTGGCATGGACATATATACACTACCAAATGTAAGATAGCTAGTGGGAAGTAGCTACATGGCACAGGGAGACCAGCTTGGTGCTTTGCGACCACCTAGAGGGGTGGGATAGGGAGGGTGGGAGGGAGACGCATGAGGTAGGAGATATGGGGACATATGTGTATGTATAGCTGATTCACTTTGTTATAAAGAAGAAACTGGCACACCGTTGTGAAGCAATTATACTCCAATAAAGACGTAAAAAAATATTTTGTTGAGAGATGGTTGATTTACAATGTTGTGTTAATTTCTGTACAGCAGGGTGATTCAATTATATATATATATATTCTTTTTCATATTCTTTTCCATTAAACCCTGTTTCATTTTTAAAGCATACGTGTTAGCATGTAATAATTCTTTAAAAATATTTAATATTTAATAATCATCTGTTTATTTTATGCCCTCAAGTTATGCACAGATTTCAAAGTACCAATTTTTTGTTACTACTCTTGCTTCCATTATGTAGCCACAATATATTTAATTGTGTTTGCAGATAAGAAAAACATTTAAAAGAAAATACATGAGTAATCAAAATGAAAATAATTGTGCTTCATTGGTTTTGCTGATACTACTTGTATATGTGTGGTGCAGGTCTCTGTGACTAAAGCAAATCTCAAAACAAAAAGAGAGGAAGGGAGAAAGAGAGATAATGCTAACTGGCAGCATTATAGGAGAGAATGAAGACTCGTGTGTGTGTGTGTGTGTGTGTGTGTGTGTGTGTATAAGAATATAAGTCATCAAAGATGGGCAAATGTGCCGGAGGGTGATCAAATGTGACTGTTACAGAAATAGGAAGACAGCCAAATCAGGATTCCGTGGGGTATGTTAACGAGTGAATGAGAATACGGAAATGGGAAAACGGGGAAACAAGAAAGATACAACTTACTCCTTGATAGACACGAAACAAAAGAAAAATCAAAAAACATGAGTATGGTGGGTTTTAATCATGATTATTTAACAATTAGGACTAATACGTTAATGGAATACTACGTTTCCATAGTACACAGTTTGAAAACTTCTTTGTAAATATCTAGACTTAGAAATGAAAACTGGGCATTTCCAAGGGAGGATTCCATGTGATAAAGAAAATACTGACACTACAGAACTTTAATGCCTTGTGTTTGAGATCTTTACCCATTTATTGATGAGAATAAACAATTATTGTGTCAATAAGTAGATATTGGTAATACACTTGGCCAATAAATATACATTAGCGCTATAAATTATATATTGATGGGAACAAATACTGTGCCAATAATTTTGTATATAGGTATCAAAATTATATATACATAATATTATATATTCCACTCAGTCTATATGGGCACCTATTCAATGCATGTATTTAGGTTGAATGAGTAAATATTAACTTAAATAATAAAACTGGGAAACTAATCAGCTCTAATTTTAATTGCTATTTATGTCAGTATCTTGGAGCTTAACATGCAGAGAATTTTTTCCTAGACAATATTTTTGCTTTAATTTATCTTTATTCCTTTATCCGTTTCTCTCATGACCAACGGAAAAGGCATCCTCTTGTGAGTGAGTCGCTAGAGTGGGGCAGTGGATGGATACTGAAAGGAACATTAGGGAGTGTAATTCACAGTCTTGGCATCATCAGGGATCAGTCAAGTCATTATCGTGTGACTGAAGTATGTCACATAAGAAATCTTCTCTGGTTTAGAAACCTTAAACCAAGGGGCTGCTGTATAGAGTTGTCATGTCAAGATTATTACTTAGTAGTTATAAGACTGGTTTTAGACACTTAATAAACTATGAAGGAATTTAGGTTATAATTTCAAAAGTCTACCCAGAATGCAGTAGTGTGTTTTTGGTATCATGTCCAGTTTAGTTACTTTGTAGGAATTGATTTAACTCTGTGAACTTTCAGGGGAAAGAAATGTTGCTAGACAAAGACCATACATTGCAAATGTCATCTGGCCAGTTTGTTGTTTAATAAGTTGACTGCTTGTAAGTCACCTGAGTTTGCATATCTGCCTTTATCGTGACGTGTCCTAGAATTCTAGCATATTAGATCAACTGAAAGATGTACACAGTAAATTTTATGTTATGTAATTATCTAAAAGAATTCCCCAAATCTTTGTGTTTGAAATTAGCTATGAAACTTAAAGTGCCTTTACACAAAATAAATAAAATAAAGATTTTCATAACACTTGCTCAAAAACAGGGCAGCTTTCAGAGAAAGGGAAGGTTTAGTTAGTAAATTTAAAAGATCTGACTGCAAGAGCCCCTGCAGGTCATTTAACCCAGCCTCCTCCCTGGCAGAGGTAGGATCACAATCTAGAAACAGTGACCTGGAGGGGATAAAACCTCCTTTTTTCAGCCTCAATTTTTTTCATTTGTAAAATGAGAATCAAAACAGCCCCTTCCTTATAAGGTTGTTGGGTTTACAACACAACTTGGTCACTTGGGAATCTTATGTCATGAGCAACCTAATACAAAATTTTCACAGACTGGTTTTCAGTTGTTTTGATGTCAACAATAAGTTGTTTTTAATATTTCTAACCCTCCTCCAACACTCATACCAAAATGTAAAATTCCCTCACCTCTTCCAGAAAATTTGGACAAGCCCTGACACCTTCTCTGCCTCAGAATTGGAAGAATCCATTTGACTTGGATGTTAATTGTTGATTTGTGAATTGAAAATCTACCTACATACCATAGAATAGTGCTTGGATCTGAACAGTAATTGAGCATAATTTCTTTGAGAAAATTGTGCCAAACATCAAAAGCTCCAAATTTATTTATTGTTAAACCCCTGTGCTCTCTTCTCAGAAGGCATTAACGTTATTCTCCTCAGCACTCATTTCTGCTGTTGACGTTTCTTGTTTAAATTCCAAACCTACCGGGTCACCTTGAGAACAGTTCACCAGCAGAGACGTTTTTTCCCAAAGAAATTTATCCCATGGTGACAGCAAAATGCCACTATCCTCAAAGCCAGAAACTTTAAACAAAACAAAGCGAACTTTGTGATTTTCCTGTCTTACTGTGAGTCTGATGGACCTGGTCTCCAGATACCAAACTGTTTTCCTCTTCTTTTCCGCCTCTTTTTATTACATTGCCCATGTCACTAAATTCACTACTGTGAAAGATGGACAAGAGTCATGCACTTCCCAAGAGAATTTTCAAGCAGCCACGAAACTTTAGGCAAAAGAATATTTTCTTGATTCATCATCTAGTTCTGAATCATAAATCAAATGTGCGCACTGAGTGGATATACCCAGCAACCAAAGCAACCAGAAAATAATGTGATATGGATGACATGGAGGGAACGGGAAGCAGTGCTTTATTTATGGTCTTTGACTCAAGAACAGATGATAGCTACAACCTGCTGAATGTTTCCATTCATTCCTTCTATTTCTGCTTTTCTTCCCCTTCTCTTCTCCACCAAGTAGAGTATTTTTTTTTAATTTTTAAACACTTTTTTATTATGGAAAATTTCAAACATACACAAAAGTAGAAGGAGTAGTGTAATGAATCCGCATGAATCCATCAATTAGCTTCAACAATTATCAACACGTGGCCAATTTCATCTATATCGTTTTCTTCTCCCCTCTCCATTTTTTTATACAGTAGGTCCTTGTTCATTATTTATTTTAAATATAGCAGTGTGTACATGTCAATCCCAAACACCCTAACTATCCGTCCCCCGCACCCTTCCTCCCTGGTAACCATAAATTCATTCTCTAAGTCTGTGAGTCTGTTTCTGTTTTGTAAATAAATTTATTTGTATCATTTTTTTTTAGATTCCACATATAAGCAATATATAATATTTCTCTTTCTCTGACTTACTTCATTTAGTATGAGAGTAGATGGAAAGACTTTTTCAGTGAATGATGTACATAAATGTGAAGGCTACAAAAGCCTTCCCTCTCTCAGGTATTCTGTATTCTTTATGTCTAGTTCCAGTCCAGACCACTATTGAACCAGATGATATACACATGGAATGTTTAAGAGCTGTACATTTCACAGTGGGCATGATGTGTGTAGGGGAGAAGGCAGGGACTCTAGCATGTTACACCTCCTTGAGTGAATAATTTTACTCTATGGTTTGAGGAGAAATAAACCATTACTTTTAGATAATAAGAAAATACAGCTTATAATGAAGTAACCTAAAATCCTGGTGGCTTTTTTTTTTTGCAGTACGCGGGCCTCTCACTGCTGTGGCCTCTCCTGTTGTGGAGCACAGGCTCCGGACGTGCAGGCTCAGCGGCCATGGCTCACGGGCCCAGCCGTTGCGCGGCATGTGGGATCTTCCCGGACCGGGGCATGAACCCGTGTCCCCTGCATCGGCAGGCGGACTCTCAACTACTGTGCCACCAGGGAAGCCCCTCATTGGTTGACTTTTTGAAAAATATGGAACTTAGGTCTAAGGTTCAAAAACCCAGTGAGAATGTTAACCTTACCTATTAAACCTGATCATTATTTACTCCTAGGTACTGAATATAAAAGATGGGGAGAGTATGATAAAAACAAAAAAGAGAATACTTGACAACATGATTTAGATATAATTTGTATATGTCTTGTTAGAGAAACTGTACACTTATTAATATAGCTTAATATTACTTTTTGTATGAGTTGAACTTTTATAAAATGTATAGAAGGCAAGTATTCATTTATTATATTTTTATTTGAAATTTCCAGTTCTGGTGCAAAGGAACCATTCCCATAGGGCAGGGTCCCAGGTGAAACAAAAACAAGAAAACAAAACCCAGGGCTCAGAGTCACACAGGTCTGCACTGAAATCTAGCTCTCTTCATTATACTAGTTATGTAACCCTTGGACAGCTTACAAATGTTGTTTCTATTTCCTCATATTTGAAACAGGGTTCACCACTTCTGCCTCAAAGAGTGATTTTGTGGATTCGGTGCAATGTTATAGGCAAAGTGTATGTATATATTTATTCAGCAATGGCTTTCTGAACATATACACCGTACCAGGTGCTACTCAAAGTGAGAATAAAGTCTGCGTAAGATAGATATGTTTCCACCCTCAAACTTACTTCTATTGGGGAAGGCCTATGAATTGGAAATGAGCATTGGAGGTGACATACAGGGATCCATAGGCTCTTTTATCACAGGGTGCAGGGAGCTCAGAAATCTGCCCTGAGTGAGGGGGATTCGAGTCGGGATCCAAGCCAGGAAGCATGTCATTTTGCCTCCCCGTACTCAAAAAAATGATATTTTGAATGTCAGAGGGAAAGGAATAAATAAATAAGTTAAAAAATGAGTGTGTAGATGTTAACTGGGAAAAGAAGGGGACTGGGGAAAAGAGGATGCCCCAGGCCAAAAGAAAAGCATTTATAAATGATCATGGGATATATAAGGTGCCCAATAAATGGTAGCTATGATTACAAAGAAGTATTTTCCCAGAAATAAAATTTTGGCCCAACTTGCAATATAAATCCCACTTGAGATCTTAGTATTTGTAAGGAATAGAGGGTAGGGTTTTGTGCCACTTATTTTTTTTTCTTTTTTTTTTATAAATCTATTTATTTTATTTATTTATTTTTGGCTGCGTTGGGTCTTTGTTGATGCGCAAAGGCTTTCGCTAGTTGCGGCGAGTGGGGGCCACTCTTCGTTGCGGTGTGTGGGCTTCTCATTGGAGTGGCTTCTCTTGTTGCAGAGCGCAGGCTCTGGGCGCCTGTGCGTCAGTAGCTGTGGCACGTGGGCTCAGTAGTTGTGGCCTGCGGGCCTTAGAGCACAGGCTCAGTAGTTGTGGCACACGGGCTTAGTTGCTCCGCGGCATGTGGGATCTTCCCGGACCAGGGCTCAAACCCGTGTCCCCTGCATTGGCAGGTGGATTCTTAACCACTGAGCCACCAGAGAAGTCCCTGTGCCACTTATTGAGATAGAGATTCTCAGGGAGGAATGGATATAGATTTCCTATCCTGCTAAATTACATGTAAGAGTTCCTCGAGCTAAGTTCTTGTCCTGGTTTCCACCTGCTCTGCCAGCCCTTTGGGGAGGAGCTCGCAAGGGTTAGCAAATGGATCCTGCTAGGCAGATCTTTTTATACTGTTACGCTTTATAGAATGTGCAGTGGCTAACCTATGTCAGGTTGGCTTGAAATAAAGATTTCAAAAAATATTTTATATTTTAACAGTAATAACTAGTAATAACAATACATTTGATATATAGCACTATTTTCTTTTTTTCTTCAGGTTATGTTCAACTTTTTTTTTTAACATCTTTATTGGAGTATAATTGCTTTACAATGTTGTGTTAGCTTCTGCTGTATAACAAAGTAAATCAGCTATACGTATACATATATCCCCATATCTCCTCCCTCTTGTGTCTCCCTCCCACCCTGCCTATCCCACCCCTCTAGGTGGTCACAAAGCACCGAGCTGATCTCCCTGTGCTATGCGACTGCTTCCCACCAGCTTGGTAGTATATATAAGTCCATGCCACTCTCTCACTTTGTCCCAGCTTACCCTTCCCTGTCCTCATGTCCTCAAGTCCATTCTCTACATCTGTGTCTTTATTCCTGTCCTGCTCCTAGGTTCTTAGAACCTTTTTTTTTTTTTTAAGATTCCATATATATGTGTTAGCATATGGTATTTGTTTTTCTCTTTCTGACTTACTTCACTCTGTATGGCAGACTCTAGGTCCATCCACCTCACTACAAATAACTCAATTGCATTTCTTTTTATGGCTGAGTAATACTCCATTGTATATATGTGCCACATCTTTTTTATCCATTCATCTGTTGATGGACACTTAGGTTGCTTCCATGTCCTGGCTATTGTAAATAGTGTAGCACTATTTTCTTAAGGTGCTATCTCATATTCATTATTTTAACTGTCTTGACAGTTTTTCATAACTTCTATACCTTCACTTTTAGGTGAGGTAGCTGAGGCACAGGCTTTGAACCCTCTGCTTCCTGGATTTTAACATCGAATATAAACAAAACATTTTTTAAAGAACTAATGGGAGAGGAGCTTTGCATTCATTCTCTCTCTCACTCTTTCTCTCTCTCTTCCCCCCTCCCCTCCCCTTTTGCTTTCTGTCTTTTTCTCTTGTGTATAACGTGTATGGTGAGTGAATGAAACACATTGCAGGCTAGGCTATTACCACCACCATTACAAATAGGAAGAACTTACACTAGTAATGAAATAGTTTTCAAATTACTTTCAGTTGCCTTATCATGTCTGATGCATCCAATAATGTTAAGTATCTCATGTCCCATCTAGAGTCAAACAACACAAGCAAGGACACAAAGTAACTTAAAGTGGGAAATGCTGTAAAGCAGACACTGTTTCCTAATGTTCCAGGAGGAGATAACCCTCACCCCACAGTGGGCTGTGGTACATGTGTGTGGTTCTTGTGGTGGCCAAGATTGACTGTGGGTTGGGGATAGGGGTAGAAATAAAATGAGAGAACAATCTCAAAGGTGATTTTTACTACCTTAAATTTAAATCATACCTGGTTTAATACTGTTACATTTTAGGTTGTTTCAAAAATCTAAACTAAAGGCAATCTCTTGTACCTTGTTAATATTTTCTTATCTGTTTAGAGGCTTATTGGAAATGCCTGGAACTGTTGTTGATGGCTGATAAATTCTTAAATTCAGGGAACCATGAAGTCAAGGTCTTAAAATACTGTAAGGAAACCCTTGTACCTGAGGAATTTACATGCCAATGTGCTGATCACATTCCTTTTCTTAATGAAGGAACTTTTCCACTCAAGAGTTCCCATAAGAACAGCACTATAAACTTAAGTTTTTTCTGATAGGCAAGAACTTAAAGTGTTACCTCTCGAAGCTGGTGGACTGTAAAATATATCCATTGATATCTGCATATCATAGAGTCCATTCTTTATTATCCTCTCTAATGGAGAGTAGAAGAGACAATTCAAAACTGAGGATATTAAAAGCATATATATTTGATGTTAAAGCAGTTTGGGGCTTCCCTGGTGGCGCAGTGGTTGAGAGTCCGCCTGCCGATGCAGGGGTCATGGGTTCGTGCCCCGGGCCGGGAAGATCCCACATGCCGCAGAGCGGTTGGGCCCGTGAGCCATGGCCGCTGAGCCTGAGCGTCCAGAGCCTGTGCTCCGCAACGGGAGAGGCCACAACAGTGAGAGGCCTGCGTACTGCAAAAAAAAAAAAAAAAAAAAAAAAAAAAAAAAAGCAGTTTGAATGGGGCTACCAAATTCAGGAATCCTGAATCAAATCATGAGAACTCACTGTAAACAGCTGGTTCTTTAGAATATAACTTTATCCTCTTTTTGTTTGTTTGTGTTTTTAAACTTAGGATAAAATTATTTACTCTTTCACAGCACTATAAGAAGAAAAAGAAATTAATGATCTCTTTTCCTTTCCCTTTCTCTTTTTAGGTACTTGCTCACATTATCTTTGGGGCTAAAAGATAATTGTTCTAACCTAAAATGCATCTGTCTCAACAGTTATGGGAGCAAATAAAGCATTTCCTTATGCCAGGGCATCCATCTTCTACTTGACACTTTAATGAGATGTTTAATTTTATGATGCTTTACAATTGTAGAACATTTTAGCATGTATGATCTCAGATGATCCTCAAAGCAATTATAAGAATAGCATGGGCAAATCTTGTTTGGTGGTTGTTGTTTTTTCGTTTTGCACTTGAAACATTGAGACTCTGACAGGAACGAGCCATGGTCGCACTCACCCAGCTAGAGGAATACAGAGGATCTAACTTCTAGTTTACTGCTTTTTCTACTACTTTATGTTTCTTTCATCTTTATTGTTAGATCTTTGTCTAATATCTGAAATCTGTCTGTCATTCAAGACATTTTCCAGTCTAGTAAAAATCTATAATTTTAAGTTTATTTTTTTAAAATTCTTTTGAAACATACAATTCAGTCAAAAAGGAGTCTACAGTCCCACACACATCCTCTGCCTCTCCCTGTGATTACCTGCACTTCGGATGTCTTCCTTCAGTTCCCAGACCCAGCCAGCTCTCCCTTTTCGTTCCAAGCTCAGCTATTACCAGGACCCTAACCTGTGGCCACAGGGCCTTCATAAATACGTCTCAGCAACAGATTTCTCTTTTCTCTGAACTTCCATTTTGCCCTCTTTGTACTGATCATTCCTCTTTTGGTCGATACTTTCTTTTAAATGTCTTGTTGTGTAATGACTTGTGATGGTATTTATTTGTGTCCAAACATAGTTAACTCCTCCACCCCAAATATTGTACCTTTCTTTAATGAAAAGAATGTGTTAGACCATTCCTTTTCACATGGTGATTTTCCCATGGCATCTGATTCTTAATATATATCTGAAGAGTGAATGGAAATGTTGACAAAATAGGCAAATGAAACTCAAGAGCACGATTTGTTGTAGATAATTTACTTCCATTCTGATATCCCTGATTTACTAGCACATTATGCAGTAGCTAGGTCCATATACACAACTGTTCTGATTCATAGGTACTTTGGAAAATCTATTTAATATATTTCATAGTAGGTGCTTTTAATAGGCACCTACCTAAGT